>NC_091758.1:12937700-13237700 GCF_043380555.1 Nothobranchius furzeri | reverse complement strand
ACAACGGAAGAGTGTCTTCAGTCAGAGGCTTCTTCTGTTTTGCTGCAACACTGACCGCTACTGGAGATCCTTCCTGCCAACAGCCATTGTAATATACAACAACTCTTTGATGACTTGATTATTATTATTATTATTATTATGAGCTACTACAGCAATCAATTTCCCTCTGGGATTAATAAAGTATTTTTGAATTGAATTGAATTGAATTGTTTACCCAGGGCCCACTGCAGGGAGGGGCCCTGAGATAGCTTTGAATAAAAATGTTTTATTGTTGTTGTTTTTTCCCCCCAACTTACTGGATGTCTTAATAAACTTCCCTTTACCTGGATAAAGAGGTTAAGAAATAGAATTTCGCCTTAAAAATAATAACTGAATAATCTCTGAGGCATCTATCACCCCTTAAAAATGTGCAAAGTGGTTTAGTCCACACCTGCGGCCAGGGGCTGCACTGCCGCATGTACAGCTAATGAGACATCGCAGATGCTGACAGCCAGAGCTGGAGGCAGGAGAGTCAGTCATGTCGTTTCCCAAGAAAGGGAAATCTGGCTTCCAGAAAAGAAAAGAAAAGAAGGAGGAAAAGTTAATTGAACAGAAGCAAGTAGAAGGACGGTGAGCAGCTGCAGCAGAACACAGTTTTAGCTGATATTAGCTAGCTCTCAGAAGCTGCATTCATGTTAGGTGTTCAGTGTTAAATGCCTTTAGTTTCACCATCAAGATCGAATATAAATTAATTAGTGTTATCAGTGAAAACACTAATTAATATATATATATATTAATCAGAATTATTATCGCGGGCGGCCGCCACCAATTAATTTGCGGACCTCGCAGTAAAAACAGGTTCACTCTGTGTGGATATTTCAGCTCCTTCCCAGTCATGGACCAGGACAAACTTGGTATCGATGGATTCGTGGTAATCTCAGGAATGAGAAGCTGCCACTGTTTTTCGTATAGCTTGATGACACTGGTGTTAGAGGATTGTTATTGACTTGGTTAGATATTTTAAGCCTATTTTAAATTTCTTTATATTTGATCTTGAAAACGGACAATCTTATAATTTGGCTGATAATGCAGGGATTATAAAATTTAGAGTACATTACATTCACAGAGAGAACCTGGTTTATTTCATGTCATATGTATTTAATATATCAATATATATCAGTATTAGCAAAGCTTAACATCATGAACCATGACAGACATGACTGAAGAGCAGATGAAGATATCATGCCAGGCACTGATGAGAAAATATTACAAGGATCTCACAGCTGAATTTGAGAATGAGATGCTACACCTGAGAACAACATATGGTGCCACATTTCCACACATTCGGTCTCCTCTTGAGCTGCTTAATGCTATCTACAGGATGCAATTACAGAGCATTTTTGGAGAAGTTTGTATTGGACTGAGGATTTTTTGCACACTACCTGTGACTGTTGCTGGGGGTGAACGGGCTTTTAGCAAACTGAAACTGGTGAAAAATTATTTGAGATCAACAATGTCCCAGGATAGACGGAACAGCCTAGCTCTTCTTTCTATTGAAAGCCAATTAGCCAAAGGATTGGACTTTAAAGATCTCATAAGTGATTTTGCTAACATGAAGACCCGTCAGTGGGCATTTACTGGAAAATAAATTCTAGGATTTTTGTTTGAACACATTGTTGGCAAATAAAAATAATTATATGTGAAGTCTGGGCATTTCACTTTTATTATACTGGCATTTGTATTTGCTCAATATAGAGGTTAAACTAAGATCATATGTATTATCTTGTCTTATAGCATGACAAAAAATGTGTGAGAGAGATATTAAACAATTGAGCATGGGGGCCCACCTAGAAGACTTGTACCTAGGGCCCAGAATTTGGTGCTACGCCCCTGCTCAGATGAAAAAGGTTTTTGGATTTTGACGGCTGGATTTGTAAGAAAATCTGATGTTTGTGACCGGCGCAGGAAAAACAGAAACTAACTTCCGGTCTAAGCCCTGGGCAGCTGGTGATGTTTCACATGGAGCTCTGCTGAAACAGCTGTAGTAAACAACGCCTGGCTCCGGTGTTTCTGCGTTAGCGTTATAGCAGAGAACAATGTGTCATCAATCAGATGTAGCTTCTGAAGCCTCTGCTAGTCTGTCAGATTTTTTTTCTTCTCTGGGATACGGCGACGAGAACGGATATTAGATTACCGGAGAAGTTCAACCGAACTCCGACCCCGTCAGCTGGATATCACTACCAGAGGTGCAGACATGTTTTAGACCATGTGACTCAGAAGACCCGCGACCCGATTTGGACATAGAGGAGGATTCTGTTCATCTTCAGAACCAAAATCGGTACAGTTTGTTTACTTTTCTTAAATATTTCATTTCTGTGCTCAACTGGGAGCTCTAAGCTGGTCTTAGCTCCATCATGTGTCCCAATATAGTTCAGTAATCTACAGTTTTACTGCTGTGTGTATTTAATGATATAACTCTGGAAAATATTTAACTGACAATTTACCAGAATAAATCTTCCTGATGCTGGAGTAACTCCTTAGCTCAACTCGTTGTTTGCGCTAAACCAGGATGTCATGGAGGTTTTAATGTTGAAATATAGAGATCATCTTTTAGATTGTATCCGTGTGTGTGTGTGTGTGTGTGTGTGTGTGTGTGTGTGTGTGTGTGTGTGTGTGTGGTGGCTTTCCCAAAGGACTTGTTCTTTCCTAACCGGAGCGATCACGGTCAGCAGTGTTGCTGCAGTCATGCTAACGGGACTCGTCTAGAGTGCAGTTCTAGATGGATTTATAGATGTAGGTTATTATTTTAGATCAGACCTGTTATTTAAAAACACGTGTAGGACACGGACACATGGCTCAGGCCTTTTGCTGCAGCTGTAAACTCAATTTTACGTAATAATTAGGAGCATGAAAGTAAACAAATAACAGCGATTCACAATACTAGCATCAGCAGCTAGCTTGTTTTACGTGCTGGAGTGACGTACGCGAAACACAGTTCTTCACTGTCTGGAGGAGAGGATTTGGATTTTCTGTAATGATTTATGACAAAAGCCCTTAACAAAATAAAAAACTGAACCCAGTACATGTTTATATAGATGGTAAAGAGTAGTTATTCTACATTTCTACATTTTTAATGCCGAGCCAATACCTTTAACCCTTCACCTCTGAAATCAGTTTGTTCATTCCAGTCCTCCTAAATAATCCTCCAATCATCCAACTGGAATCCTTAAGGGTCTCGTAACGTCCATCCTGTCAGAACAGGCCTTGGGAGCCCAGGTGTTACTAGAACTAACGGTGTCTCCTCACCAGCGTGAGCCTCCAAACTGTGAAGGTTGGTCTCCAAACATGAACTTTTAATTCATGCATTTATCTCCTCTTGTAACACTTTAACATGTTTTAAAAGGCTTGCATCATGATAAGTTACACCTCCCAGACCAAAGATAGGTCCAATATAAGATAAAACATCATAAACACTGCAGAGACGTCATTATTTATTAAATACAAGTTATTTTCCTGAGCCATTACTTCAACCAAGAAATAAGATGCATGGATTTGATGAAACCATGCTGTCTCATGCAGTCCTGTGTAACACACACACACACACACACACACACACACACACACACACACACACACACACACACACACACACACTGCAGCATGTTAGAATCATGTGAATGACTAATTTAACTACACTGAACTGCTTTAGTAATAATTTAATCTCTTATTCTGGAGTAAAATAAAGAAACAAGCTAAATCATCACACATCTGTGGCATCAAGGAACAACTTCTGAGTTCAAACACAGGGATGGAGCACAATGTTTACACCTGAACAGTATCAGGATTAACTCACAGAGGCCTGCAGGTCTTTGTTTTATGAGCAAAACGCTGATAATCCGCTTGTTATGAGCGCTAAACGTTGTTTTGCCGCAGCCGTGCGGAGCGGTAGGGAAAGACAATTCAAACACGGAACCGAGTCTATCTACCGAACCGAGCAGAATTCTGATGACGTCACACCGGTGCACGAAGGTGCGGGATCCAACACACAGGAGAGGAGGGAGAGAGGAGGTAAACAGCGAGTGGATCACAGGGACTGAACTGATGTTTTTGAGCAAAACTGCGGTAAAATGGCTGTTTGTCCTCATTATCAGGGCCCCCCCCGTTTCGACGCGGCGCTCATGCAGGTGTCTCTTTCTTTTCCGATGCTGCTACACATAATGTTTTTAATTTATTAAGCCTACAATTTATTTTTACTCAGTAACGGAAATGATTTAAAATGTAGCGAATTACAATTCTTTTTTAAAAACGTACTCAAGTAAAAGTAAAAGTACAGATTTTAAAAACAACTTAAAAAGTATAAATAAACAAAAAAGCTACTCAATTACAGTAACGTGAGTAAATGTAATTCGTTACTTTCCACCTCTGCATATTATTTAATGATTATTTAACTCATGAGTTGGAAAAGTGTTCCTTTTCATGAGAGTGAGCAATCCTGCAGGGCTTTGTTTGGGAACACAGGCTGATATCTTGTTCCTCCTAAAATGTCAACAAGGTTTGCAGAACCTTGTTGCTTGTTGGAAGATAGAATGTAAAATCCACTTTAGAGAATGGAATTTATGTCTGCAGATGACCGGTGGCATGTAGGTCAATCTGTAGGTGAGAACTGACCATTGCTTGACGTCACACTAACGCAATATCTTCAGCCATCATCACCCGCAAGCTACACATGAAGGGAAATCTGTCCGACTTAAATGCCGGCTTTCAGCTACTCCCCCTGCTGTGTCCATCTGCTCTCGTCTGTTTTCCTGGCGAGGCACTGCTTATCTCGAACCAGGCCATTTTTTTTTTGTTCTTCCGAGGTTGTTGAGGGTCTGCCCTCATGAGAAATTGCTATTCAGTATTTTCTCCAAAAGACTGTGTCATCTGCTCTGAAAAGCGGGAATATATTCCAGCGCCAGCATGCCCTCATGAGGAAATTACTATGCAGTAATTTCTCCAAAAGACTGTGTCATCTGCGCTCTGAAGAGCAGATATTAAAAGTCAGCACCAGCTACAACTTCATTTCCCATGATTCCTTGAGCCAGAAGCAACGTGATGACGTCATCGCCGAATATCCGGAAACAAGTTCTGCGCATGTGCGGGAGCCACACAGTTCCCTCGCCAGACGCTGAAAAGCTATAGAAGCCGGCGAAAAACGAAACTTATTGTTCTTTTGTTCAGTTCAACAGGCGGTGAAGGACACGCTCGTTGCTACGGCTCCGGACTCAGGCACGAGGCCTGGCTGAAAAGCAGCGGAAAACCATCAAATCAACGGAGAACGCCGATTGGAACATCTGGGGGACGCCTCGCTGTTTTCGTTCGTTCAAAGTTTTTCTTTCTCTACCCTTTTTCTTCCGTTACTTCTCTTAGTCCGAACAAGCAATAAAACTGCGCTATTGCTTTAAATTACAGACGGCTTTCCTTCTCCGTACCAAAAACGCCATCGGACCGCTGAAGTAAGGTCCGTTTGTTTTAACTGTTTAATATCTGGATTGTTGTCTGTCAGCTGTGGCCAGGCTGGACAGGCTTTTTAGATATTCAATTAGATTGATTTGTTGTTTTCCTGGAACTGGGAAACAATTCAAAGTGTTGTGGTTAAGTTTCACTGTGATTTCAAAGTGTTTGGCAAAGTTTAAGGTGAAAGCTCCCGCACATCGGTTCTCAGTGTGGTGGGGAGAGAGAGAGAGAAAAAAAGTCACAGCTCACAGCTCACATACCTTCAGCATCACATCACACACACATTTTCCCCCTCCCACATCGGCTCTCAGGGTGGGAGTGTGTCTGTACTGAAGAGCGCACACACACACACACGCACACACACACACACACCTTCCACAAGTGGTTGGGTTCTTGCTCCCTCAGACAAAAGGAGTCAGATATTTTGTGTTCAAAGCCACTCCATTCGGAGATCCTAGCCACTTGAACACCATTTTGATTACCCCATATCAGATTGTCACGTCACATTATTATTATTCATTATTTTAATTGTTTGTTGATAAAATAAGTTGGTTGATATTGATTGGCTAAACGCTTCAGAAGGAGCTGAAGTGATCATACTAGTTAATAAATGTTATTCAATTAAGATTTTGGTCTCAGATTGTTTGTTTGTGTGGTATGAAATTTAACTGCAGCTCGTTAAGATTCACGGAACGTTTAGACCAGATTGATGAGAAGTTGGATTCATTTCCCTTTCTAATTCAAAAGGGTGGTGCCCCGTGGATATCTCCGGATATCCGAATTAATTAATAAATCGGTAAATATTTCCATATTTACGAATTTATTGAAGAATCCAAAAAAGTAAGTAAAAGCTTACAAATTATTCGTTTGACCTATAGTCACAACAGAGGGCCAATGGTCCGGTAGTAGATAGGCGTGACTTAGGCTCCTTATTGGGACTTAGCTGTCCCTATTGGTATCTTATTGGGACTTAGCTGTCCCTAATGGGACCTTATTGGGACTTAGCTATCCCTATTGGTATCTTATTGGGACTTAGCTGTCCCTAATGGGACCTTATTGGGACTTAGCTGTCCCTATTGGTACCTTATTGGGACTTAGCTGTCCCTATTGGGACCTTTTTGTGACTTAGCCTTCCCTATTGGGATCTTATTGGGACTTAGCTGTCCCTATTGGGACCTTATTGGGACTTAGCTGTCCTTATTGGGAGCCTAAATCTCCTCCCTTTCAATTCAATTCAATTCAATTCAAAAATACTTTATTAATCCCAGAGGGATTGTCGGCTCATGGGTCCCTCTCATTTGGTGAGGCTCCCTACCGTGAGCCTAAGTCACGCCCATCTACTTCCGGACAAGATGCTGGAATAACAGGGACGTTTTTTAAAAACTTTTTCAAATTAGAGATATAATGATTTATAACCGTATTCAAAGAGGTTTTATTTTAAAATTCCACCTCAGATTTGGATTAAACTTTTTTGTATTAACTAGAGGGGTTCTACTACTCATCTGTCCACACCAGATGCTGTCATAACAGGGGGATTTAAAAAATATTTTTTTTGAAAGTAGAGGAAAGAATTATTTATAACCATGTTTAATGTGCTATGATTTTGAAATTCCACATCAGATTTGGATGAAACTTTTTGTACATGAACTAGAGATGCTCTAGTACTCAACTGTCCATACCAGATGCTGGCATAACGGGGACTTTTTTTTTTTACTTTTTTTTTTTTCAAATTAGAGGAATGAATGATTTATAATCATTTTCAAAGTGCTTTAACTTTGAAATTCCACATCAGATTTGGATGAAACTTTTTTATATGAGATAGAGGTTTCTAGTACTCAACTGTCCACACCAGATGCTGGCATAACAGGAAAGTTTCTTTAAACATTTTTTCAAAGTAGAGGAATGGATGATTTAAAACCAATCTAATAGAGGTTTAATTTTGAAATTCCACATCAAATTTGGATGAAACTTTTTTAAATATGATGTAGAGGTGTTCTAATACCCATCTGTCCATATCAGATGCTGGCATAACAGGGGGATTAAAAAAACATTTTTTAATTCAGTGTAGAGGAATGAATGATTTATAACCATTTTCACTAATGCGGTTTCAGTGCTGTGATACTCTCTAAAACCACACTGAAATTAAACAGAGCATTAGTGTTTAAATGGCACCAGCTGGCATAGGCCGGATGATGCCCGCACTGCCCACTCACCACAGCCATGAAATACACCTCATGATCACACAACACCATATTGGAGCAGGCGGAGGGAGACTAGGGGTCTTAGCCACCTCTGTTGTTGCTAGGCCTCCTGGGGCTGGAGGCTAGGAGGGAGATCTGGCCGTCTGGTTGGGGTTTGGGGTGGTGGGTTGCTGTGCTCAGCGTTGGACGGGGGAGCCTGCTCATCAACACCCCAGCAGAAAGGGTCAAACTCTGGTTATCGGTGATAGTTGTACCCAGTGTGCAGCAGTACCGGGACCAGAGTGAATAGGGTGTGTATGGGGAGCATGAGTGGGTGTCCGGCGTGCATTTTTGTAAGTCTTGGGTTGTATGTGTATGTGTGAGAATGAGGGAGGGAGCGTGTGACTGTGTTTGTGTATGACTGTATATGTCAGGTGGGGCCTTTGACTCCTCCCCTCTCCTGGAACCTCTCTTGATGATATAGATCTTTGTCCCCCCTCCCCCTGCCACACCTGGTGTGAGGGGTTGTGCCATGGTCTGCCTGAGTGTTCGTGGCAACCAGGTCTGGGGGTTTTAGATTTAGGCATCTGCCTGATAGATCCCGGTGGCTGCCTGGTGGGGTCTGGGTCCCTGGGCTCTGCTGGGTCCGCGGCGGGGGTGGTCGCCCCTGGGTCCCGGGTCGCTGGGTCCCGGGCTTGGCCGGCTAGGGGGTGGGAGGCTGCGGGAGGGCCTGTGGGCTTGCCGCTGATGTCTCCCGGGACTCTGCCGGCTGCTGGTTGTGGCCCCCCGGGGCGATCCTCTGTGCCTCTCGGGGGGGGGGGGGGGGGGGGGGCCTTCCTGGTTGCAGTCTACTTGGGGTTCCTGTGTTCTGGGGCAGCGCCTGGATCTCTGGGACTTGGAGCTCCCCCCGTCTCCTGCGCATCTTTGGGGGGCGGATCTGTGGTCCCTCACACTCTCTGTTGGACGCTCCTATAGATAAACCTTACATAAACAAGCGTGTGTACACACACAGGTGCTCACATGGTGCTCTCAAAAGTATGGGCTTGGGCATGTTAAACACAGGTCTTAAGACTATGGTGGGCACTTAATGCACTGTGATTTATTATCGTGATTCTTCAGTTAAGCAATGTTGATTATATATTTTCTTCATCAAGTTGACGCAGTGATAGCTAGATCTTGTTGTATTGTTGTGTCCCTTTTTTTTTGTTTTGTCTTTTTCTGCAGGTCTAGAAGCAGACTCTTGTTCATTGTTTATTTTTGTGGAACACCCCCCCCCCCCCTCTCTCCCCACCTTTTCTTTTCCTTTCTCTTTCACCTCTGTCTCCGTGTCTGGTCGGAATTACAATGCATTCAACAACAATAACAATAAAGTTTTAAGTATCAGGCATGACATTAAAAGCAAACGCTTTGATGCTCCACCTGAGAGTAAATCTGTAAGGCTTGTCACCAGCATTCAGACATCAATTCTGCTTGCTTCACAGCCAGACAGGACACGGTAAAAAAAAAAAGTGTTTAAATGCTCACATACTTGGTTGGTCACTATTTTCTCCAGGACTTTGGATAAAAATGGAAGGTTAGATATTGGTCTATAATTCATTGGGCCATCTTGATCCAGAGAAGGCTTCTTAAGTGAAGGTTTGATTACAGCAACCTTAAAATCCTGTGGTACATACCCATTTACTAAGGATAGATTGATGATATCTAGAATAGGGGCAGTAACCAAAGGAAATGCATCTTTAAATAATTTGGTTGGGATTGTATCTAAAATGCAAGTGGAAGGTTTAGATGAAGCTAATATTTTCGTTAACTCTGAAAGCTCAACTGGATCAAAACGGTTCAAACACAGATGAGGTTCTACAGTTACCTCTGATGCTTCCTCACTTATGGAGGAAGAAGAAATCGCATTAGGGAGGCTGCTAAAGATTTTGTTTCTAATAGAATTAATTTTACTTGTGAAAAATCCCATAAAGTCATTGCTGCTGAGGGCTAAGGGAATAGATGGTTCAGAGCCAGGGTCCGAAATAAAATTTTTGACTCACCGGCCAAGTTGGCTGGTAGATGATGAAAATCTACCGGCCAAGCATACTTTTTACCGGCCAAAATTCTAAATGATTTAGATCTACCTAAAGCATTTTATTCTATATTATGTTGATTCCAAACAGAGAGGAGTGACAAAATAATTTAAACATCAATTAATAAGAAAAACAACTCTTTTGTCATTTTACTGTTTATTTATTTTTTAGAGATGTTTTTATGAACTCTAATTGAAATCTAGTCAGACTCCTTGTTTTCTCTGACATAGCCATTAGCGCCGAGACCATGGGTGTCACCAGCGGAGACTCAGATTGAGCCTGGGACATGGATGTGCAGGAAATATGGCACTTGCTGTTTTCATGTTCTCGAATAGTCTCAAGCTTCATTGTCTTATTTCCTATGGCAAACGAGTTGTTACAGTTTTTCTCACGAGCGTGCTGGCGGCAAACAGTGCAGCTCATTTGCACAGATTCTGGTTCATAATGTAGCCAGTGTCTTACGACTCCGCCATCTCCAGTTCGCCACTTTTCACAAAATCTTCTGGTTGCCACTGGTCCTGGTGGTTTTTCTTTCAGTTCGACGAGTTTTCTTTTGGAAGGCTGGCTGACTCCAGTTAAAACCCGCCACATTTCACCGCTAATTTTAACACGAAGCTAACTGCTAACTTGATAAACTGATTGAATGGGATAGGCGGAAATGACGTTGGATGCGGTGCTCACGTTTCGCGTACGTTTGTGTACAGTAAACGCAGGCGGGAGGAGTATCACAGAAATCCATGGAAGATGACTGATAAACATAACTAATTTGGTGCAAACATTTACTCGCTGTGTGACAGATAGAGCTCAAAAATTTACTCGCCAAATGGAGCAATTTGCTCGCATTTGGCGAGTGGCGAGTGTTCATTTCGGACCCTGTTCAGAGCTATGATTCTGTATAAGTTTGGAAACTGTACTAAAAATGTTTTTAAATTACTCTCATTCTCCTCAATTAGCAATGAAAAATATGCAGTTCTAGTTTGTCGAAGCTTATTTTTATAAAGCACAAGACTATTTTTCCAGGATAAGTAGGACTCCTCCTAGTGTGTAGAGCACCATGTTTTCTCCAGTTTTTTAGAGTTTTGTTTTAAAGTTTGTAGATCAGAATTAAACCAGGGAGCCAACTTCCTGTGCTTAATTGCCTTTGTTTTTTTAAAGGGGCAACATAATCTAATGCCATATGTAAAGAAAAAGTAACACTATGTTTAAGAAAGCCTGGTCAGCTGCGCCCTCTGGTAGGCAAACACTATAGAGACTGAACCCTTTAATTTTCCCCAAGTGAGTCAGCTGTGCACACGTCTGGTGCTACGGAGGAGCAGAGCCGTTCGCTCATTATGAACATGTTTCCTGTGCGTTATAGACAATAGAAGTGAGTGAAATGTTTCCGTTTGAGCCTAAACAATAGTTTGCTGTTGTGTTTGGTCACTTTGGTTTATTTAGATATATTTGGACATTTCTGGTTATCTGGTTAATGCTAATATAGGCATCAGATGTTTTATTGCCCATTTGAGTTAATATTTGTGCACGGTGGTAATGCTAACATGCAGTGATATTTGTTTTACCTATCATAAGGTAGATTTATCCTGATTTCTGTGCGCCTTACATTAGGCTGTATGGTGAATCTGGTTGTTTGAGTGATGACACTAGCTTTATTTCTTTACCAAATAAGGTTCATATCTTGCTGCCTTATTGTATATAAGAACATTTGATTATTGTTGTGTGTCCTGTTTGTGTTGCAGACCACTTATACATCATATATTCATAAATAAATACTCTTAAATGCCATCCCGTTTCTGCCCAGATTCTCTAACCGGAATCCAGTCATATTGCTACCGCCTCAGCCAGTTAAATTTATTTAGTAGGCTCTAAGAATACTGCCTATATTACACGATCCTTTGAGCCGGATTGAGTGCACCCTAGCACACAGTATGACAGGAGCAACTGCAGACAGTCCAGAGCCCGAGGCGAGGCCATGCAGAGAACGTCACTTACCCTCATACCTAGAAGATTATGATGTTGGATACAGACCTCTATTGCCTCATCCTACAGCCGCTTCTTCCTGCTCCAGCAGCCATTGTCAAAGCCACACTGGGAAATCAGGCAGCTCTAAGTCCTGCTCCACATCCAAATCTAGTATGAGAGCTGAGTCTTCTATTGGCCACTGTCCTCCATCTGAAGCCTTTAATAGTGTGCCGACTGCTCTTTTGGAGGAAGGAATAAACCAAATTGAGCTAGAAGACCTCAAGCGGCAGCTGGAAGAGGACTCGACAGCTAATTTGAAGTATCACTGTCTGCAAACTAAAGTCAAGGAAGCCCAGCATGCACAAGAGGAAGCACTTCAGGCTACAGAGGCTTCATCTAAGCAGCAGGACAGGAGTCAAAGCTTAAAGGAGGCAGAGAAGAAACTAAAGATGGGTAAACTGGTCACTTCAATTCTCTCCACCGATGTGGACAATGTGGTACCTGAACTACCATTGACTCCTGACAGTAGCATCTCACCACCTCAATTCAGAGTGAGTAACCAACCAGTGTCCACTAATCAGCCTTCTACTGAGACTCGGCAGGTTGCTGTACCTACTAGATCTACAGTCAACAATACTGCCCAATCTGTCATCCTGCCAGTAACAGCATCCGTCTCTCCTGCCTTTTTCATATCTGGAGCTGATATACCAGACAGCCAGGTGCACTTCTCCTCTAAGCAACATGCTCCAGTCCCAGCTCTGCCAGACACAAACTTTCAAGTACCATCTGGTTACCATCCGATGCCATATCCAGTTGCTACAGTATCTACGGTTCCCCAGCCAAGTCCTGTGTCTCTACACAGAACTGATCTACTGATTGCCTCAATATATGGCCTTCTCAGACCCTCTATTAGAAAAAGGACGTGAGAGTGACTTTGCTTTACTTACGATGGCACTTGACAACCTGATGAGCAGCCACACACATATCTCGGTGTGGCATACAAGAACCAGGTGCTTTTCAGTCAGCTAAAGCTTCCTAGTGCTCTGCAATTAGCTAAAGCATACATGTACCACCCTTAGTCCTACACCGCTACACTTCGAGCACTCCAAGATAAGTATGGTCAGCCACGACAGCTTGTCCAATCAGAAATGGGTGTTATCTTGAAAATGCGAGCATTCAAACCAGGAGATGCCACCGCATTTGATGCCTTTGCCTTAGTGGGCATGTTAAGGACACTTGAGGGCCAAAATAGCTATGAGCTGATGTGTGGCTCACATGTGGACCGTCTCCTGAGCAACATTCCTGCTAATCTTTGTGATAACTTCATTGAACATTGTCTAAGTTGTGGCTTCATACAAACGGGTACGGACATGACGTATACTCTCCCAGACCTAGCTGAATGGCTGCAGATCAAGTCACAGGCCAAATGAATTTCCAGTCATGCTGCTTTGCTCTTTTACACTGAATCATGTAAACAACTTGTCACGACGTGCGCGGAGTGGAGCGGAGGAAAGGCGTGGATCCAGACCGGGGAGGAAACAGGCAGGCAGGTAGGTAGGTAGGTAGGATATCTTAACATGGGTTTATTAAGCACGCTGACACTGGAACAATGACACCACAAGGAACACAGAACAGCAGGGGTTTAAATACATGAGGAACAGGAGCTATGGTGATTGGGAAACAAGAGGCAGGTGGGAGCAATTAACGGAGACACAGACTACAACCTAGGAGAAGACAGGACAGGGTGTGACAGTACCCCCCCCTCAAAGGGCGGATCCCAGACGCCCACAGGAACCAGGAGCAGGGCGGGGGGAGGGGGACCCGGATGGAGGGCCCAGAGGACGATGGAGAGGCGGCAGGGAACGGCAGAGTCCGGGTGCCGGCGCCTGAGGCAGATGAGGCGACGGGCCCTTGGACGCCGGCGCCTGTGGCAGATGAGGAGGCGACGGGCCCTTGGAGGCCGGCGCCTGCAGCAGATGAGGAGGCGACGGGCCCTTGGAGGCCGGCGCCTGCGGCAGAAAAGGAGGCGACGGGCCCTTGGAGGCCGGCGCCTGCGGCAGAAGAGGAGCTCTGCAGGCTGGACCGGCGACAAAGTCACTGCAGGCTGGGCCGGCGACAAAGTCACTGCAGGCTGGGCCGGCGTTGCCCTCAAAACCACCATCGGAACTGGAGACCATGGAGACGCCGGGCTGAACGGAGCGTCGGCTTCTTGAGTGCAAAGAGCATCCCCAGACGAGACGGCGACATCATCGGACGAGCCGACTTCAGAGGACGAGGCGACGGCGACGTCATCGGACGAGCCGACGTCATCGGACGGGACGTCATCAGAAGAGGGGGCGACGTCATCGGACGGGACGTCATCAGGGATCATGTAACACTTCGAATTAACTGAGAGACAACAGAAGAGAGAGTCAAGTTTTAAAAGTTTAAAGATTTATTACTAAACAAATTAAAACTAGACTAACTTTAAACACCAAATGTATGGTGTAGCTAAGGTGATGTCAGACGGAGAATGGTGTAGTGTGGAATGTTGTTCAGAACCAGCAAATCCGGAGAAACGATTAGTTCTGATGGGAGTGAAGGTGATGTCTTCGTTTTGATTTGGAGATTCATAAACACATAAGATGCCATTTTGTCACTCCACACATACCCTTAGAATGAGACCTCTGTACAGATCCAGAATACCAGGTCGTCGGACCCCTCTTTCAGTACCGGAGTCGATGAAACAGCGTCAGCAGTACGACAGACTAGTCTTTGGATTGTCTCCAGGTAAAAAGTGACAGTAGGTTGACAGTGTCAGATGGACCCAGAGGGTCAATGAGTTCAGCTTTTATTCTGAAAGGAACCATTGCTTGGTTGGTAAAATGCAACAGATTTTATCCGGCTTGTCGTTGGTTCTTTCGGCTGAAGAGGAAAGTTACGGATTGGCCACTCCAACAACTTCTCTAGAACGCTTTGAACTGGCGTTAAAGATGGCGTGGGCATAATTTTATACTTCGGATGTTTTGGTTTATGGTCGAATGAAAAGTGGACAGCTTTACCAAGCACCACCAAAACCACGCCTCCGTCAGATCTGGAAGATTCTGATTGGATCAGTAAAGCAAAGTGTCATGTCTCAACGATACGTGTGATCAGTCCTAGTGGAAACATTTAAAGTTATATTACTTATTATATTCTGTAGGATTATAATATCAAGTAATTCATATTTTCATTTCACAAATTGGTTCACATTTTATTATTGACTAACACTTTGTTTGATCAGCTTTATTAAAATAGAGTTCTTTGGTTTATTAAAAAGAAAGAGTCCTTTGTCTTCATCCTTCTCTTGGGCTGGAAAGGAAAACTGTTTAGAAGCAAATGCATGACCTCAAGCAATATCTCATGCAGATTAGTTCTTGCTGAGGAGAGGGGGAAATGACTTTTAGGTGGAAAACAGTCATTTCATTCCGTTACACTGGTTAATGCTAATATAGGCCTCAGATGTTTTATTGCCCGGTTGAGTTCATATTTGTGCACGGTGGTAATGCTGACATGCGTTGATACTTGTTTTACCTATCATAAGGTAGATTTATCCTGATTTCTGTGCACCTTACATTAGGCTGTACGGTGAATCTGGTTGTTTGAATGATACTAGCTTTATTTCTTCACCAAATAAGGTTTATATCTTGCTGCCTTATTGTATATATGTACATTTGATTATTGTTGTGTGTCCTGTTTGTGTTGCAGACCACTTACACATCATATGTTCATAAATAAATCCTCTTAAATGCCATCCCGTTTCTGCCCATATTCCTCTCCTTCACCTGTCTTCTACTGCACTTCCTGGCTCAGCCTCGAAACACCCAGCTTGAGAATCACAATCAGGAGCTGAAGGAGGACAAATGGCTCAAATAGACTCCTGGAACAACTCCTCAGGGAGCAGCAGACTAGAGACACATGTCTCTGGTCTGATGTCTCCTCGGCTTGCATTTTAAAATCCGTGTTGCCGAAAAATTTTTGTTCTACAAAAGTAAATAGTCAATGATGAACAAGAGTCTGCTTCTTACTGAGCCCCTAAAGGGACATGGGAGGGGAAAAAACTATTGCGAGATCTCTAGACCTGCAGAAAGAGAAAAACAAACCAAAAAGAAAAGAAGGGGGCTCACAACAATACAGCTAGAGCAAGCTATCACTGCGTCAACCTGATGAGGAAATATTATGTAAATGTCAATGTCAAGTTTATTTATATAGCACATTTCAACAATCAGAGACTGCACAGTGCTGTACACAGACAAGCAGTAAAAAATAAAATGATAAAACACTGAGAAACATCCAGTAGACCCTAGGTAAAATAAATTAATGAAGAAATCTGTTATTTTTATTTAAGAGCAAGGGCAAAAAGGTAAGTTTTTAAAAGAGACTTAAAGGCAGGAAGGTTGTTGGCAGACCTAATTTGTTGGGGAAGGCTGTTCCAGAGCTTGGGAGCGGCCACAGAAAAGGCTCTGTCGCCTCTGGACTTCAGCTTAGACTGGGGAACAGATAAGAGATGTAGAGAGGATGATCGCTAGTTTCTTTTGGGGGCATGAGTGTTTAAGAGTTCCGACAGATAGGGAGGGGCCAAATTGTGTAGTGCCTTAAAACAGAGCAGTAGCATTTTAAATTGAATCCTGTAAATGATCAGGAGCCAGTGAAGAGCTTGTGAGACCGGAGTTATGTGATCCCTGCGTCTCCTACCTGTCAGCAAGCGGGCTGCCGCATTCTGAGCCACCTGCAAGCGGTGAATTGATGACAAGGTAAATCAACATTGTTTTACTGAACAATCACGATAATAAATCACAGTGCATTTAGTGCCAACCACAGCCTTAAGACATGTGTTGAAAATGCCCAACTCCATACTTATGAGAGCACCAGAGTGTGTATACGTGCTTGTATATGTAAGGTTTCTCTATAGGAGCATCCAATAGAGGGTGTGAGGGGCCACAGATCTGCTCCCTAAAGATGTGTAAGAGATGGAAGGAGCTCCAAGTCCCAGAGATCCAGCAGCTGCACCAGAGCGCAGGGACCACAGGGAGACTGCGATCAGAAAAACCCCAGCCCCCTCGCGAGAGGTGCAGAGAATTGCCCCGGGGGTCACAACCAGCAGCCGGCAGAGTCCCGGGAGGTATCAGCAGCAAGCCCACAGCCCCGCTCACAGCCTCCCACCCCAAGCCGACCGAGCCTGGAACCCAGCGACCCGGAACCCAGGGGCGACCAGCCGTGCCGGGGACCCAACAGAGCCCAGGGACCCAGATCCCATCAGGCAGCCACCGGGATCGATCAGGCAGACGCCATAAATCTTAAAACCCCTGACCCGCGAGCCGCGACCACTCAGGCAGACCAAGGCACCACAGTTTACACCAAATGTGGCAGGATGAGGGTAGGCGAAGATGTGTAGTAGCACCAGAAGTCCGAGGAGAGCGGAGGAGTCCAAGACCCCACCTGACATATCCAGCCATACACAGACACAGTCACACACTCCCTCCCTCATGCTCGCACATACATATACAACCTAAGACTTACAAAAATGAATGCTAGACACCCACTCATGCTCCCCATACACACCTTATTCACCCTGGTCCCGGTACTGCTGCACAAAGGGTACAACCATCACCGGTTCCCAGAGTTCGCCCCTTTCTGCTGGGGGTGATGATGAGCAGGCTCCGCTGCCCAACGCCAAGCAAAGCATCCCACCACCCCAGACCCCAACGTGACGGCCAGCTCCCCCTCCCAGCCTGCAGCCCCGGGAAGCCAAGCGACAACAGAGGTGTATTTTCAAAGAGAACAAGTGAGAAGTCCTGCATCTTTGCAGGATTAGTTAAGAATATTGGCTCAAGTTCATAGACACCATATCGGCACCACAGTGTCAGATTGACCTGTATGAAGAAGTTTGGCCTGCAAGTCAAAAGTGAACTTCTGGTCATTTTGATGGAATACTTGGCCATTTGCTATGCTACAGTGTGAAATGTAAATCAGTCTTTTTTTTTACAGTTTCAAGTAGTTGTAGTTAACATTTCCTTTACGAACATTACAAAATTATTGCATTCGAAGAAAAATACATATATTTTAGTTGACCGAAACAAGACTAAAATTAAAACAAATTGGATGACTAAATCGTGACTACAATTACAAAGACTTTTAGTCAAAAGACTAAACCTAAAACTAGATTAGAATTTCTTGCTAAAATCAACACTGGACAGAAACTACTGACAAGTAGGCTACAATTCTCAATTTCAACCCATGACTGAGCTCCATGGGTCAGATTGGTTTGAGCCAAGTGTTGTATGTGATTATGCCAAGCGAGTCTGTTTCATGCTGCAAGTCCATCGGGTCATTTTGATTTCAGGTTGAAAATTTGGGCCCACTGAGAACTCTATTCACAAGTCCTTCATCCATACTAGAGACTAGTAGACTCCACAAAAGGAGGAATGCCGACAGATGCTGTGTCCCGACCTTCACCCTCTTCCTTCAGGCTGACATGTCTGCAGGAACTTCAATGTGCTCTCTGTTCCTTATCTCTCCCTCCCACCTGTTGGTCTGCAGCTGGTCGATGCGTCGCAGTGGCAGCTCCCATTGGAGGCTTCAGGATCCCGCCCACCCCCACCTCCCCACCGGACTCTGATGTTGTATCTGTGCTGTCTGTGCTTCCATGTATGTCAGGTGTTTTTTTTGCATTGGAGTGCTACACCCTGCTGGTGTAACCCTGTTAATGCCTTTTTTCTCCCTCCCTGAACTTCCCTCATGGAACACCCTTTTCATCAATTAAGGTAGCGCGACTCATGTTGCGAATGACCGCAGTCACCAATTCTTGTTATGTGTCTTATCCACGTATGTCTGATCTTTGAATTGTGTGTGCTGAAACTGAATTTCATTTCTCTGTATGTCCTGCACATGTGGAGAATATGACAATAAATGACTTTGAACTTTGAACTTTAGGGATGTAAGAAAATATCGACATGGCAGTTTATCGTGATTTTTTTCTTGCAATATTATACTGATATTCAAAAGCTGTGTATCTAATTTTTGGAAGAATTCACATGCAAACATTTGTGTATTTTCTTATCTTTTGATGCAATTCAAACACCAACCACTAGTTGGCGGCATTGTGCAATGGGTTTTGTTCCCCCAATGAAATGTAAATCCCTCTGTTATGGTTCAGATAGCTCATTTTAAACACGTTATGTTTCAGTTTGGACTCTTTATTGGATTTTCCTGCAATGAATTTAGTCTAAAAATTCACTATCGTCTGACTGAATGTATTGCAATACATTGTATCGTCTCCCCTGTATCGTGATACGTATCGTATCACCAGAATGTCACCAATACACATCCCTACTAGACCACACCAGATGTATTCAGCAAATGAGCGAATCAGACCTTTAATTGATCATCTGTCCAAAGCATGCACACCTCACTCCACACCACCAGCAGGCAGCACAAAAATGACACTGAGACTACATTCATTCAAATCAAGTCCAGTTTACAACATTCAAACCAGATATAGTGAGAAGAATAAACACATTTTACAGCTACAGTATCATTTCAGCTATCTTTTGGAGGCATCAATGCTCCATGTAAAAAGATGATGGTGTGTATGTACACAGGAAATGAACTCGAAAGGTCAGATGGTCACAGCTGGAGGTGGCAGCGCCAAGTTGGCTGATGGGGACGAGCGAGAAGTTGACTGGTCCTCTTTCCACCTCCTCTTGTTTACAAACACTCTGAAATTCTAAAATAAACAAATGAGAATATTAAGTTAAAACGATGAAAAAGTAGTTTCTGGGTATAAATGAAAACACAGAACTCAGAGTTTATCTTCTGGACTGATTTACATTGGGACACCAAATCAGAGCGTCCTGGTGTGTCTAAAGTGAGTTTGTTGGCCATTTGCCAATCAGTAGCTCCTCTACCTTCTTCCTCGTTGTTGTTGGAGATCAAACCAACAACAGCATGTCAGCCATGATCACCAAGACATGATAGGAACGTGCTTGTCAAAACCTTTCTTCCGTCTCAGTGATGATCAGGTTTTAGCATCTTAAAGCTGTGAAACTCTCAGCTCTTCTCGGCCCTGACAACACACACACATCGTTGGATAAAAAGAATGGAGCCATGTACCTTTCTGTTGCTACCCTGTCTTCTTAGGATCCATCCTTCGGTGTTTAAGGCGGAGTTTCAGAGCAAGAAGGTCAATGTAGAGGATCTGATTGAGGACCGCTGAGGCACAGAGTAGTCCACCATGCAGTGCTCCAGCCATGCCGTTACAGAACACGTCCTGACCTGAACACACACACAAACACACCTTGATGAGGTTTTATAGAGAGCAATCAACTGAACCTTCTCACCATCTGGAGGAGAAACTCTATGACCTGAATCCTAGAGAGGATTTTTCTGTAGAATTGAGACCAAGAAGCTGATCCTCCAGCGTTTTACAGAATGTTTGCTGTAAATTATAATAATGCTGGTGATGGGGCAGCAGTCGCCCAGGAGGTAGAGTAGGTTGTCCAGTAATCAGATGGTTGTAGGATCAATCCTGTCTCCTGCCAGAGAATGCTGATGTTGTGTCCTTGTGACCGCTTAACCCGCTTTGCCTGCTGGTGGTGGTAAGAAAGACTAGTGGCGCCGATGTTCGTCAGCCTCACTTCCGTCAGTGCACCCCAGGGCAGCTGCGGCTATAATGTAGTAGTTCAGAATAGAATAGAAAAGATTTTATCGTAATTGCTCATGGCAATGAAATTACAGATGGTCCGCCATCAACAGTGCACAAGACAATAAATAACAATAAATGTCAAAACCATAGAGGACTAAAAACAATTTAAAAACATTTAGCAAACACCAAGAAAGCACATCCAGTGATTCAGATGTGCTAAAACAACAATTTAAAAGGATTTAAAACAGATTAGTCCACATTACTGATGGGGATGTGGGGGGTTGAATGGTGCTGTTGTGTAGAATGTTCTGATGGCCCAAGGGAAGAAGCTGTTGGAAAGTCTGGTGGTATGTGATTTAACTGACCTGAAGCGGTGCCCTGAGGGCAACAGGTCAAACAGGAAGTGGTCTGGGTGGGTGGGGTGACAGAGGATAGCAGCAGTTCTCTTTGTCAGGTTTGGTGGCAGAGCTGAAGCGTGGCTGAGAAGGTCTGTTGCCCAGACGCGGAGTGGTGGAGATAAACAGCGTGGTTTAGCTCCTTTAGGTTCGGTTTGAAGGTTTGAAGGCTGGTAAGCCTGAGAACTCGATTCAAAGTCAGGTGAGAACGATGGCAGAGTAATGAATGAAACGCCAGCACTTCCTTATATAGTGTCGGCGTGATGACGTCGGCGGCCACTTTGGTAGCGGGAATGATGGGAAATGGTGGCGAGAATGCTGGGAAATGGAGTCAGCTGGAGGAGTTTGTGACACGGGCCCGGATCCAGGCGAGCCGACAGCGGCGGACCAGCGTCTGGGCAGCAGGGACCTCCACCTCCGGCACCTGATGGTCGAACAGAGGGGGCTGGTACCCATAACAGGTCTCGAAGGGAGACATATTTGTGGCAGAGGAGGTCTGGAGGTTGTGGGACAGTTCCGCCCACAGGAGGAAGCGGGGCCAGGTGGTCGGCTGGGACGAAGCGAAGCAGCGCAAGTAGCGTCCAAGCTGCTGGTTAGCTCTCTCCGTCTGACCGTTCGTCTGCGGATGGTACCCAGAGGACAGGCTGGTGGAAGCGCCGACCAGGCAACAGAACGCTTCCCAGAAGCGTGAGACGAACTGGGGTCCCCGGTCAGAAACCACGTCCTGGGGGAAACCATGGAGCCGCACCACCTGTTCGAGGAGTAGTTCGGCCGTCCTCTTGGCAGTGGGGAGACCGGCCAGGGCCACCAAGTGCACGGCCTTGGAGAAACGGTCCGTGATGGTCAGTATGGTGTCCAGGTGGTTGACCACTGAGGTTCTGGTGGTCGGTCCAGATCAGAAAGGGATTGGTGGTCCCCAAGAGCCACTGCCGCCATCCCTTCAGAGCCCATTTTATAGCCAGCAGTTCTCTGTCACCGACCCCATAGCTCTGCTGTGTGGGGGAAAACTTCCGGGAGAAGTAGGTGCATGTGTGGAGCTTAGAGTCTGGACCCCATTGCGAGAGGATGGCCCCTGCTCCCACATCAGAGGCATCCACCTCCACGACAAAGGGCCGGGTCTGGTCCGGGTGGAGGAGGATGGGTTCTTTAGTAAAACGTCCGACCAGATCATGGAAAGCCCGGACAGCCTCTGGAGTAAGGCGAAAAGGGCGAGGCTGGTTGGCGGCTTTGGTGAGTGAGGTCAGAGGTGCTGCGAGGGAACTGAAGTTGCATATAAACCTCCAATAAAAGTTCGAGAAACCCAGGAAGTTTTGCAGCTGCTTCAGGGTCGTGGGTAGAGGCCACTGAGCTACGGCCTGAACCTTCTGGGGGTCCATCTTCAGGCCCTGGGAGGAGATGGTAAAACCCAGGAAGGAGGTGGACTCCTGGTGAAACGCACACTTCTCCAGTTTGCAGTACAGTCCATGGTCCAGGAGGCAGGACAGAACAGCTCGAACGTGCCGGATGTGCTCTTCGGCTGTGCGGGAGTAGATGAGGATGTCATCTAGATAAACAAAGACCCAGCGGCCCAACATGTCTCTCAGCACATCTGTAATGAACCGCTGGAAGACGGCGGGGCTGTTGCAGAGGCCAAAAGGCATCACCAAATATTCATAGTGGCCGGTGGGTGCGATAAAGGCGATCTTCCACTCCTCACCTTCCTTAATACGGATGAGGTTGTAAGCACTGCGCAGGTCCAGTTTAGTGAATACAGTGGCTTGTATGATGGCGTCCAGGGCGGTGCCCATGAGAGGGAGAGGGTGACGGTCCCGGATCGTTATTTTATTTAACCCTCGTTAGTCAATACAGGGCCGGAGATCCCCCTCTTTCTTTACAAAGAAAAACCCCGCGGCCCCAGGGGATGTTGAGGGATGGATGAATCCCTTCTGGAGGGCATCAGTTATATAATTGTCCATAGCCCGGGTCTCCGCCGGAGAGAGGGAGAACAGGCGACCCCGAGGGGGGGGGGGGGGGTGATCTCCAGGTCATAGGGTCGATGAGGAGGTAGCCTGGTAGTGGGTTCTTTAGCGAAGACCTGAGCGAGGTCATGGTTATGAGGAGGGACGAGCGTCAGGTCTATGTCTTTGGGAGGAGCTGCTCCAGTCCGAGGTGTAGAGGAGCCCCGGTGGTTCTGGCAACCCGTGCCCCAGGCCAGGACCTTACTGATGGACCAGGAGATGTGAGGCTAATGACGGCATAACCAGGAGTGACCCAGGATGAGTGGTGTAGCCGGAGCCTGGATGACCAGGAAGTGTAGGGTCTCCAGGTGTTGGTCAATAGTCATGTGGAGACCCTGGGTTCGGTGGGTGAGAGGGTACGGCATGATTGACCGGCCGTCTATGGAGGTCACAGGGATGGGTCGGTCAAGAGCAGTGAGGGGTATTTTGAGCTGAGTAACCAGTCCATGATCGATAAAACACTCCGCGGCCCCAGTGTCTAAAAGAGCCTCCAGTCTGGTCGGACCTTGGTCCAGGTGGAGGGAGACCGGGAGAGTGGTGCGGTGTGGAGCCGTAAAAGTGGAGACTCCGGGCGGGACAGCCCCCACTCCAACCCGGGGGGACCGTTCCCCGGTCTTTTTGGGCACGTGCCACGGTGGTGACCCAAATCCCCACAGTAAGCGCATCGTCCCTCCTGATAGCGCCGTGCCCGTTCCTCAGGAGGGAGATGTCCGAGGTGCATCGGCTCCTCCGTCGGTTGGTGAGCCGGACGACAGGGTGACATTCTGGTGTAGATGGGAGCTGACGTGGTGCTCGGCCTGTTCAGGATGCAGCGGTCCAGCTGGAGAGCCAAATCCACTGCCAGGTCCAGGGAGGTGGGGGCCTCGTGTCCGATCATGCCCTCTCGGATTCTAGGTGACAACCCCTCCAGATAAACGGCCTTTAGGGTGGCGTCATCCCACCACAACCGAGCGGCTGTCGTCCGGAAGCGAGAGGTGTACTGAGACGCCGTCTGGGAGCCCTGGCGAAGCTGAAGCAGCCGAGTCTCGTCCGAGACCTCGCTGCTGGGATGAACAAATGTCTTTTTCATCTCCTTCAACAAAGTCTCATAGTCATTGCAGGCAGGAGATTTCTGATTATAAAGAGCCGCTGCCCATTCACCGGCTCGACCCGTCACCAGTGAGGTCAGCAGGGCGACACGAGAACAGGAAGTGGGGTAGCTTGCTGGCTGGCACTCAAAAGTCATTGCCAGGGTCACCAGCATGCCCTCCAGGGACCCCCTGTTTCCGTCCCACTTATCTGGAAGGCTGAGGCGTGGCTCCATCGGCTCAGAGACGGCCGAGGTCCGTCGTTGCAGGGCAGTAGTAAGCTGGGGAACTAGCTCGGTGAGTGACTCGATCTTTGTGGCTTGGTGATCAGCTACGGCACGGAGCTGGTTCATTTCTGCCGTATGCTGATCCGTAGCTGCGCGCAGTTGAACCACTTCAACACGCAGACGAGCGAACTCCGCTGGGTCAACTTGAGACTCTGACATCCTGTCAGGTTTGGTGGCAGAGCTGAAGCGTGGCTGAGAAGGTCTGTTGCCCAGACGCGGAGTGGTGGAGATAAACAGCGTGGTTTAGCTCCTTTAGGTTCGGTTTGAAGGCTGGTAAGCCTGAGAACTCGATTCAAAGTCAGGTGAGAACGATGACAGAGTAATGAATGAAACGCCGGCACTTCCTTATATAGTGTCGGCGTGATGACGTCGGCGGCCACTTTGGTTGCGGGAATGATGGGAAATGGTGGCGAGAATGCTGGGAAATGGAGTCAGCTGGAGGAGTTCGTGACACTCTTCAGGCAGCTGGTTCTGGAGATGGCCTCAAGGGATGGCAGGGTGCAGCCAATAATCCTCTGGGCGGTGTTTATTGTCCTCTGAACAGCCTTCCTGTCCTCAGCAGTGGAGCCTGCATACCACACACTCAGAGAGTAGGTGAAGGTGCTCTCCACGGAGCAGTGGTAGAAAGCCAGCAGCAGTTTCTGATCCAGGTCAGACCTTCTCAAGACCCGGAGAAAGTGCAGCCGCCGCTGAGCCTTTTTAACCAGAGCTCTGGTGTTGGCAGACCAGGACAGGTCAGCAGAGATGATGGTGCCAAGGAACCTGATGGAGGGGACACGGTCCGCATGCTCCCCATTTATGAGGAGAGGGGCGTGTGTGTGACAGTGTCTCCTGAAATCCAGAATGAGCTCTTTTGGTTTTTTTTATATTCAGAGTGAGGTTGTTATCTGAGCTCCACCTTGACAGATTACTGACCTCCGCCCGGTAAGCAGCCTCATCTCCGTCTGTGATGAGGCCGACCACAGTGGTGTCGTCTGCAAACTTAAAGATGGCAGTGGATGGGTGGGATGCGGTACAGTCCGATGTGTACAGAGTGTACAGTAGGGGGCTCAGCACACAGCCCTGAGGAGAGCCAGTACTGAGCAGGATGGAGGAGAGATGGGAGCCATGTTTAACATGCTGTGGTTGATTTGTGAGAAAGTCTTTTATCCAGTGGCAGGTGGAGGGAGGGATCTGAAGGCTCAGCAGTTCTGAGGTAAGAATGTCTGGGATGATGGTATTGAACGCTGAACTGAAGTCAACAAAGAGCATCCTGACGTAGCTTCCTCTGGTCTCCAGGTGGCTCAGTGTTGTGTGTAGCGTCAGGGCGATGGCATCCTCTGTTGATCTGTTTCCCCAGTAGGCAAACTGAAGGAGGTGGGGAGACTGTCACGATCTGCCCCTGCCCAACCTGACTGTGTTCCTCTCCTGCCGTGATTGCCCTTATTGTTCTCACCTGTCCCTCGTTTACCTGCCCATGTTTCCCTAATTAGCCCTCTGTATTTAAACCACCTGTTTGCCCCTGTCCTTTGTCAGTTCATTGTTGTTGCTGTTTGCTGGTGTTCCTGTTCATTCCATCCTGCCATTAAACCATTTTTACTTTTCTGAAGCCTGCATTTTTACCTCCTGCTCAGCTCAACCACACATGGTCCATCATCTCCACCTCCTACACCGTGACAGAGACAGGTTTGGATGTGGTTGGAGATAAGTCGCTCCAGACACTTTGTGATTACAGGTGTGAGGGCAACCGGTCGATAGTCATTTATGGTGTCTATGGAAGATTTTTCAGGGATGGGAATAATTTTTGCAGATTTGAGGCAGCTTGGGACTGAAGCATGAGACAGGGAGAGGTTAAACAACTTGGTAAGGATACCTGCTAGCTCACTGGCACACTCCTTGACCACGATCCCTGGTATGCCGTCTGGTCCGGCAGCTGTCCTGGGGTTAACTGCTCTCAAGGTTCTTCTCACCTCATGTTCCTGGAGCATGGGAGAGGGAGGAGTGGGGTTGCTCACGTTGTGGGGGGGTTGCAAAAGTGGGTGGGCAGTGGTTTCAAAACGAGCAAAGAAGTTGTTAAGCTCCTCTGCCTGTGTTCTGCTGCTGCCAGTGTTGGACAGAGTGTGGCCTCTGTAGTTGGTCAGAGTCTGAATCCCCTTCCACATCTTCCAGGGATTGTTGTTGTGAAAGAGGTCTTCTATTTTCCTCCTGTAGACTCTCTTTGCCTGGTGAATGCCCTTCCTCAGACTAGTTCTGGCTCTGCGGTACAAGTTGCTGTTACCTGACTTGAAGGCCATATTGTGGGCTCTGATTAGAGCCTGGACCTCTGATGTCATCCAGGGCTTCCTATTTGGGAAGATCCGAATCTGTTTGGTCACTGTGACATTTTCTACACAGGTTCTGATGTAGGATAGCACCATCTCTGTGTGTGCCTCCAGGTTCTGTTGTTCAAACACTCTCCAGTCTGTGCTGGCAAAGCAGTCCTGTAGCTGAGGGAGGGCTTCAGCAGGTAACGTGGTGATGGTGTGTTGTGGGCTTTGTTTGCTTCCTGAGGGGAGTGTAAGCTGGGATGAGAAACATGGAGAGGTGGTCAGACTGTCCAAGATGGGGAAGGGGTGTAGCTCTATAAGCATGCTTGATGTTGGTATATACACGGTCCAGTGTATTTTTACCCCGAGCTGCAAACTTGACATGTTGGTGGAGTTTGGGGAAAACAGTCTTTAAACATGCTTTATTAAAGTCCCCAGCTATTATGTGTACTCCCTCTGGATGAGCCTGCTGCTGTTTGGTTAAAAAGTGATGAAGCTGGATGAGTGCAGCGCTAACGTTAGCATTAGGTGGGATATAAACAGCAGTAGCAATGACTAGCATTGGCTCCCGTGGCAGATAGAAAGGTCTGCACTGGACAGACAGAGCCTCTAAGTCAGATGAGCAAAAGGTAGTTATTACTCTGCTGTTTCGGCACCAGTCTTCATGCACATAAACGCAGAGTCCTCCTCCTCCTCTGGTCTTACCGGAGCTTTTATCCCGATAAAGGCGATGGAGCACATAGCCGGTTAGCTCAACGCTGGCGTCTGGAATGTGCGAGTGGAGCCAGGATTCCGTAATAATCAGCAGACAACAATCACAAATGGTGTGGTTGTAAGCAAGCTGTGATTGCAGATAATTCATTTTGTTGGCAGGAGACTGGGCATTTAGGAGCAGAATGGATGGTAGCGGCGGGCGGTGTGGTTTCCTCCTTAGTTGTGCTAGTAGGCCTGCTCGGCAGCCTTGCTTCTGTTTCCTGTCTCTGCGCCGTCTGCTACGCCTTGCAGAGCCGACAACAGTCCACGGAGCTCCGGCTGGTCTGGCTATCTCTGGTGGAATATCGTATGTCCGGGTGAATTCAACTGTTAGTTTAGTATTTAGCTGAGATTTGATGGCCAATATCTCCTGGGGTGAGTATTTAATAAGTCCATGGCAGAAGTGGGCTGATAAAACAAGACAACCTAAAAGACAAACAATTGTACTTAGTTGCTGGGAACCATGAGTCGCTGCGTCCGTGCGCGCCGCCATCTTGGAGAAGGGGGCGCGAAGGGGGTGTTCAGAGGGTTTGACGACCATTAGATTCATTTCTGCTCTCATGCCGTTGATGTCATGTCTTCAGGCCGACGGTACAGGTCACATAAAACCAGGGCAAATAGATTCAGGGATAGCTAGAGTAGTCACTGAAGCAAACAACCACAAAATCAGATGAACCTGTAAATCCGAACCACACATTTAGTGTTTCAATGTTGATCATGTGCAAAAACATTTATATGTGCTATTTATGTTTACTCAATGTGCTAAAATTCAGCTTACCACAGTGACCTGCACACAACCCAAGTCATGCTGCTACTCTGTGTATATATTTGTAGACGTTACTGTTGATTCTACATTTATATTATTTTCTTGTATCACATTACATTTTGCACCAAAGGGAGTGACACTCACTACTGTACTACCCTGTACAATGACAATAAAGGCTATTCTATTCTATTCTGTTCTATTCTATGTAGTTTTCTTTTTTCTCTAATTTTTTTTCTCATGGCACACACACACACACACACACACACACACACACACACACACACACACACACAAACATGTCTGTCTGACACAAGATAGTGGCCATGTGGTTTACACACACAGCATGAGCACACTTGGCTGCCAGGTTCCTGCCCCACCACCATGGACAGCTCCACCTCATCCTGACCCACACTTGAGCACCATGAACAACATCCTCCCGTCCTCCCTATTACAGGAACCTGGATACAAAGGTGCAGCTGTCAGAGGCTGGACAGAAATGTTTCTGTTGGTGTTCTTACAGAGAGAATTTTGCAGATCATTATGTGCACCTGCTCTGACCGTTTGTCGAGAACCTGCCGCCGATCCTGGTTTCCTCGCGTCGCTGCCTCAGTTCATCAACTTCCCGGTCTACACCTGCAAGGTCTTCACCTGCAGGGTCTACGCCTGCAGGCCTCCTATGCTGCAGCCTCTTCAGAGTCCCGCTGCTGCAGCCTCTTCACATTCCTGAGTTCCCAAGTCTACGTTCCCGAGTTCCCGAGTCTACATTCCCGAGTTCCCAAGCCTACGTTCCCGAGTTCCAGAGTCTACGTTTCCAAGTTCCAGAGATCCCGAGTCTACGTTCCAGAGTCTACGGTCCCGAGTTTCCCTGAGTCTCCAGTGTCCCTGTGTCTGCAGAGTTCCCCTGAGGTCCCGAGTCTACATCACAAGTCTCCAGTGTCCCTATGTCTTCATTCCGAAACCCCCTGTGCCTCCATGTTCCGGATCCCTGGTTCCCTTGTTTTCCGAGTTAAGTGGTTCTTGTGGGCGTCTGGTATCCGCCCCTTAAGGGGGGAGGTACTGTCAGGATCTGCTCCTACCCCTCTGACTCTTACTCTCTCCTGCCCCTTGTTAACCTGCCCATGTGTTTCTGATTGTTTCCCTGTGTATTTATGCCTCCCGTCTTGCATGTGTCCCTTGTCGGATCATTGTTGTAGTTTGTTGTCGTGTCTCGTTGCTCCTGCTGTATCCTCTATCATTAAATCCATTTTTTGTTATCTGAGCCTGCATTTCTACCTCCTGGTCAGCTCTACCACACATGGTCCGCCGCCATCCACACCGCAACGCAACAAATTTAGAGTAGAGATAAATCGTAGTTTGTTGTTTGCTGACTTGGAACTCCTTACAGAGCTTTAGTTTAGTTCCTCTTGTGTTTAACGGCTGTTTACTGCTCGGACTTAAGTTCAATTGTAGAGAAATTCTTTTGGTGTTTGGTTTGGGTTTCAGTATTTTAGCCACATTTGTTAAACCGTTTTCAGGTTTTGTCTCTTAAAGTAAATTAGGAGCCTGCTTGCTGCAGCAGCAGGTTCCTTATGCACGTGTGGAGTTTTCTACATTAATGTCCTTTAATATTCTTCTTTCCTGCACACTGAAGCGGCTCCAACGGCAACACGCACCTCCACAAACCACACATCAAAACGAGCGACTTGGCCGTTTGAGATGTGCTGTTGCTTTTATGAGTGTTCTGATTTACCGCCGTGAAAATATCAACAAAAAACTGTCACTTTTGGGCAGATTGAACTACCCTTTCAATCTTTGAGTGTGTGTGTGGCATTTTGTACATTTGCATAAACACTATCTTGTTCCAGGTAGTAGGTCCCTTTTTAAAATTTCTTCAGGAATTTTCTAGTTTATAATGAGACACTCCTAAAGGGTAAATAGAACCAATAGCGATGCCTTGTTGCTAGGCAACAAGACATAACACTTAGGTCAAGTGACCACTGCTTGCTTGTAATCAAAAGATGTACCTGCTCAGTGCCTATGTGACATCATCACATAATGAACTCTGGAGGAAATGCCACATATACCAGCACATTTAACCGCAGACAGATGTATATCAGAGCAATGGAAATGAATGTGTTTCAGGTCCACAGACCAGCAGGCCATGGTCCATCATCACATTACAGAACAGATTGGTTTCACAGAAAAATTGTTGCAAAAACTATGCTGAATGATGACAGTGAAAGCTGTCCAAATTTTATCAATTCAACACAACAGGCTGTTTCTGTGGCACAAAGCCAGTGTAGAGATGTCTCATAAAAGCAGCTGAAAAGAAGAGACTTCTAAGTAAAGGTCTGCGGGAACAAATAAAATGAAAGATGATCTGAGGCAGATTGACTTAGAAAAAGAAAAATGTGATGAGAAACAGAGAAATCGACCAAGAACAAATGAATGACAGAGAGCTGCAACGAGAGATCAACAAGAATAAAACACACAGAATTAATACAGAATTCACCAGAACAGGACATCAGTTAAAGGAAACCATTGATGCATTAAAGTTAGGCAAGGCAGCTTTATTTATAGAGCACGTTTCAAACACGGGCAATTCAACGTGCTTTACAATTAGCACGAAATGACACGACGGCAAACACGAGAACACAAATGAAAATATACACGGATAAAATTATAATTTAGAGCTAAAAGGAAAAGACAGAATTAAGGTTGACCAATTACATCACAGATTACCGTGGAGACGACGCAGCATAAGATGCTGATGAGCACGTTAGGGTTAAACAACTCTAGGGTTGACGCACATCTGAGGTCCTGAGGAAGCTGATTCCATATGTGAGCAGCATAGTACCTAAAAGCATCTCCACCCTGTTTGGTTCGGACCCGAGGTTCTGATTGTTACATAAGGATGAGATCTGACATGTATTCTGGTCCCATGCCATTGAGGGATTTATAAGCTAATAGTAGTACATCTATTCTGTAGTTTACTGGTAACCAGTGTAGGGATATAAGAACAGGAGTGATGTGCTCCGTTCTCCTGATTCTTGTTAAGACTAGCAGCAGCATTCTGAACAAGCTGCAGTCGCTTCACAGCTTTTTGGGAAGACCAGCTGTACCCGGAACACACCAGCTGCAAAGCGCCGCAAAATGGATCACTCATGAAATTCGTGCGCTGTCCGCTCCGGGCTCCCCCTCTGTTCACATCAGGTGAGAATTTTCAACGACCGTTTCTGCTCACGCCCACTGTTTTCCGACCCCCCCACCCCGTGCCCTTGCTGTGCATGTGCGTGCATGTGTGTGTGTGTGTGTGTGTGTGTGTGTGTGTGTGTGTGTGTGTGTGTGTGTGTGTATGTGTGTGTGTATGTGTGTGCTCTGTCTTCTCCATCCCCAGTGAGTCGTGGAGGATGGCTGCTTATACTGAGCCAGGATTCTCTGGAGGTTTCTTCCTGTTAAAAGGGAGTTTTCCTCTCCACTGTCGCTGTGTCAGAGTCCAAGCCCCCAGGCCGGGCTCTCCCAGCTGACCGGCTTCCGTCTTGGACCACATTACCCAGCATGCCCCTCGTGGGGATTCCCTCCACGTTGCACCTGCGTCATTCCATGTCTATATATGGAAGACGCCACACCCGCTCTTCACTCAGTCATCGTTCCACCGTGATCCATGATCAGAGTATTCAGAAGCTAATACAGCTTAACCTCCACCTTTCCAACACAGACCTCATCCAACCTCCAGCCTTTCCAGCACCGCTTTCAACCAGCAGTCTAAATAAAGCTCTTACTCCCGAACCCAGTCTTCGAATCTGACAGGATGACTGAGTCCATTAATCCAGCGGAGTTCGAGCAGGTGACGAGAAAGATGGAGCAACTGGTGAACGAGAACGTTCAGCTCCACGCCTAGGTCGACCGGCTTAACACCAGACTGAACTCCCAGACCGATCTCTCCATGCAGTTGTCTACTGCCGTCACGGCACTCCAGCAGCAGGTTCATGCTGTCCACCTGCAAGCCCTCACTCCACCGATGGGAGAGCCACACTTCAGTCTCCCGGAGAAGTGGAATGGAGAGACGGGGAGTCCAGACAGTCTGCTTGCTACCCTTGAGATGCAGTTCGAGTGCCACCCAGGACGCTTCCCCACTGCGCGTTCTCGAGTGGCACAGCTCACCTCCCTGCTCACCGGACGCATGGCAGAGTGGGCCGCTGCGCTCTACAATTCCAAATCACCGGACTGCAATGACTACGCTGCATTCGTGGCTGCCCTCAGAAAGACGTTTGTTCCACCCAGCAGCGAAATGGGGGCAGAAGCACGACTCCTAAAACTCCGCCAGAAGGAGAGCTCTGTGTGCGCATATGCGTCGGAGTTCCGCACCATCTCCGCCAAGCTGCGGTGGGATGACTCTGCCCTTCGAGCCGTCTTCTTGGAGGGACTGGCAACCTACATCCGGGATGAGATGGCGGGAAAAGAGCTGCCCCAGACCCTGGACGAAGAGGTGGATCTGGCGTTGCGCATAGATCAGCGGGTTTTGGTTCGGCCCAAGCCTCTCATTCGCCCATCCAGGGCGCCTGGACCTTTTCCTCGTCCCCCCACGTCTGCTTCCAGACCCGTTGCTGCTGAGGAGCCCATGCAACTGGGCCACCTTCCTCCAGAGGAGAGACAGCGACGGTGGCGAGAGGGTCTCTGCACCTATTGTGGCTCCCCCGACCACAGACGCATGAACTGCCCACTCCGTTCGGGAAACGAAGGAACCCACTGAGTCTCGGGGTCGCTCAGCCTGGGTTGCCTCCAGCCCCTGCCCTTTCCAATCGGCTACTTCTACACGTCACCCTCCTATACGGCGAGACCTCGCTCCAGATGCACGCGCTGGTGGACTCAGGTGCCGCTGACAATTTTATGGATGTGGACCTGGCTAAACGCCTACGGATCCCCACTACCCTCTTGGAGAGGGTTGTACCAGTGACCACGGTGGACGGCAGGCCCCTCCAGCCTTACCCTGTCCAAAACCGAATGCAGTCTCTCCAGATGACAGTCCAGGGCCACCGGGAAACCCTCCATTTCCTGATCATCCATGCTCCCTCCTCTCCTCTGATCCTGGGGTTTCCCTGGCTCCGCCTCCACAACCCACGGATCTCCTGGTCCCAAGCTCGCCTTCTGGAATGGGGGGCCCAGTGCCGGACCCACCTCTCTCCTCCTCCACCTCGACCTGACTGCCCGGAGGGTGGCTCCGGTTCCGCACCACCCAATCTACCACTGCCCTATCGGGACCTGGCCGCGGTGTTCGATAAGCAGCGAGCCACGGCGCTGCTGCCTCACCGTCCATACGACATGGAGATCAAGCTCCAGCCAGGGACCAGTCCACCCCGGGGGCGCCTTTTTTCTCTCTCTCCCGCCGAGTCCAGAGCTATGGAGGACTACATCGACCAGGCCCTCCAGCAGGGTTTCATCCGACCCTCATCGTCCCCAGGTGCCGCAGGCTTCTTCTTTGTGAGGAAAAAGGAGGATAATCTCTGCCCCTGTATAGACTACAGAGGACTGAACAAGATCACAGTCAGAGATCGCCATCCTCTGCCGCTCCTCACCTCCGCCCTGGATGCCATCTCCCAGGCGCGGATTTTCACCAAGCTGGACCTCCGGAGCGCCTACAACCTGGTCCGTATCAAAGCTGGAGATGAGTGGAAGACGGCATTCATCACCCCCGCCGGTCACTGGGAGTACCAGGTCATGTCCTTCGGACTGTGCAATAGCCCCGCCGTTTTCCAACGCTTCATCAATGATGTCCTCCGTGACATGTTGGGACGGTGGGTGTTTGCCTACCTGGATGACATCCTGATCTACTCCAAGTCAGAGGCCGAACACCACCACCATGTTCGCGCTGTCCTGACCCGGCTTCTGGACAACAACCTGTTCTGTAAGCCCGAGAAGTGCTCCTTCCACCAGCGGTCTGTTTCATTCCTGGGCTACCTGATTTCGGATCAAGGTCGGACTATGGACCCTCAGAAAGTCCAGGCGGTGAAGGACTGGCCCCAACCAACCAGCCTGAAGCAACTGCAGAGTTTTCTGTGTTTCTGCAACTTTTACCGTCGATTTATCAAAGACTTTAGCACCATTGTAGCACCTCTCACCTCTCTCACCCGACCGAGCCCACCTGGTCAACCGTTCCGGCTCACCCCAGAGGCCGTTCGGGCCTTCCACTACCTAGTCGCTCGTTTCACATCGGCTCCTATCCTGCACCATCTGGATCAGGCAGTCCCTTTTGTGGTCGAGGTCGACGCCTCGGATGTCGGCGTCGGCGCCATCCTGTCCCAAGGCGGCCCAGATGACAGGCTACATCCCTGCACCTACTTCTCCAGGAAGTTTTCCACCACCCAGCAGAAGTACGGCGTAGGGGATCGCGAGCTGCTGGCCATAAAATGAGCATTGGAGGAATGGAGGCAGTGGCTTCTGGGCACCACTAAGCCGTTCACCATCTGGACTGACCACCAGAAACTAACCCACATACGGTCCGCCAAGCCGCTAAATCCTCGCCAGGCTCGCTGGGCCCTCTTCTTCGAACCCTACGAGTTACATCTCGCCTATCGCCCCGGGACAAAGAACCAGAAGGCGGACGCCCTCTCCCGCCAGTTCACACATTCAGTGCCCACGTCTGAGCCGGCGCCCATCCTCCCGGAGCATCGTTTTGTGGCCCACCTTGGGTGGCCGTTGGAAGAGGCCATCCAAAACTCCCTCCGGGATGACCCAGCGCCACCAGAGACCCCCGCCGGTCGGCTCTACATCCCCACGGCCTGTCGCAGTGAGGCGTTGGCCTGGGCCCACTCATCACGCCTGTCTGGTCACGCGGGCTTCTCTCGGACTCTCAAGTTCCTGAAACGGGCTCTCTGGTGGCCATGTATGGAGAGGGACGTCAAGGAATTCACGAGCGCCTGTGACGTCTGCGCCCACTCTAAGGCATCCACCCAGGCTCCGGTTGGCACCCTCAGACCTCTTCCGGTGCCCAGCCGCCCCGGTCCCATGTGGGGCTCAACTTCGTCACAGGTCTCCCGCCGGTCAACGACCTCGACACCATCCTGACGGTCACTGATCGGTTTTCCAAGGCTGTTCACTTCATCGTCCTCCCGGGCCTCCCCTCAGCCCGACGCACTGCTGAACTGTTTCTGGAGAACGTGGTGCGTCTCGACGGGTTCCCGGTTGATGTGGTCTCAGATCGAGGCCCCCCAGGTCACGGCCCGTTTCTGGAAGGCCTTCTGCCATCTAGTGGGAGCTTCTGTCAGTCTGTCTTTGGGCTATCACCCACAGACCAACGGTCAATCGGAGCGGGCGAACCAACAGTTGGGCCGGTACCTCCGCTGCTTTGTCTCGGCCCAGCCTTCGCAGTAGCCTAAGTACCTCCTCTGGGCGGAACTGTCTCATAATCTCCACACCTCCTCAGCCACTCAGATGTCCCCTTTCGAGGTCTGCTACGGCTACCAGCCCCCAGTCTTTGCCCACCAAGAACCCAAAGTCACTGTGCCGGCCGCTCAATCCCTGGTGCGGTGCTGCAAGAACGCATGGATCAAGGCGCGGGCCTCCATTACCCGGGCCAACGCCCGTTACTCACACCAACACCTCCGCAGGCACCGCCCGGGTCCCTCCTATGCTCCAGGGGACAAGGTCTGGGTGTCCACGGCAGGCCTCCGGGTCCGTGCCGGTTCCAGGAAGCTCGCTCCCCAGTTCCTCGGGCCCTACCCCGTGCAGAGGTCATCAACCCGGTCACGTACCGGCTGCGGCTGCCTACAAGCCTTTGCGTCCATCCCACCTTCCACACCTCCCGGCTCAAGCCTTACGTGGAATCCTCCCTCCTGCCGCCTCAGGCTCCAGCGCCTCCGCCGGCCCGCTTCCTCGACGGTGAGCCCATCTACACCGTCCGGCGCATTCTGGACGCTCGCCGCCGGGGTCGGGGCTGGCAGTACCTCATAGATTGGGCAGACTACGGCCCCGAGGAACGCTCCTGGGATCCGGCCCGCTCCATCTTGGACCCTGCCCTCATCTCGGACTTCTGGGCCCACCGAGGTGGCCCGGGGACTTATGGAGCCGTCCCTGGACCGGGGGGTCCTGTCAGAGTCCAAGCCCCCAGGCCGGGCTCTCCCAGCTGACCGGCTTCCGTCTTGGACCACATTACCCAGCATGCCCCTCGCGGGGATTCCCTCCACGTTGCACCTGCGTCAATCTATGCCTATATATGGAAGACGCCACACCGGCTCTTCACTCAGTCATCATTCCACCGTGATCCATGATCAGAGTATTCAGAAGCTAATACAGCTTAACCTCCACCTTTCCTCCTCAGACCTCATCCAACCTCCAGCCTTTCCAGCACTGCTTTCAACCAGCAGTCTAAATAAAGCTCTTAATCCCGAATCCAGTCTTTGAGTCTGACACGCTGCATGCTTGCTTAGTATGAGGATTGCTGTAAAGACACTGACACTAGTCAGTGACTCGATGCGACATGCTGGGTTCCTTATATAGGAAACTTTTTACTGATTGGCTTAATGAACTGACCTGTATGGGAATGTTTACTGAGTGAAGGTCCTTGAGGCAACTCTTGTCCTGATTTGGCGCTATATAAACTTGAATTGAATTGAACTGAATTAAGTATGCAGCTGCATTTTGAAGGTCTGATAGTGATCTGGTAGGTTAGTTTTCCTGAATCGGCACTCATTCTCGTGTTTGGTAACAGATCTAGAGAACCATGGAGCTTTCTGTTTGCCAGATATATATGTCGATGGTTTCAGCATGAACATTTTGTTTAATGTCAGATAACTCAAGCAATCTCGTTGGTTGGGAACATTCTGGGTGTTATCTATGTAGTCTGTGTCTCGGTGGGTGTCATGTAGAGGTTCTAGAGGACTGCAAGATAGTGCTGGCTCCTTAACTTGATCCTCGTGTTCTGTCTTGATAAATGTGGGGGACGAACAAGAAACATGCAACATGTGTGCTAGATTTGAGGTGAATAGTCTAACTCCGGCCTTGTTCAAACGAATTCCAGCAGGAAGTGGTGTCTACAATCCCAAAAGAAGTTGAAATTGTCGAAAAAAATGACGTAATCTTTGTTCCACGTGGATGAGAGCCATGAGTTGAACGGATAGAGCCGTGAAAAATGTTCCGGTCCTCTTCTCACAGGTGCTAGAGGGCTGCTTATTATCAATTTTATTTTTAGGGACCTGAGTGATGCCAAAAGAGCAGTAAAATCCTGCTTAAGGACCTCTAATTCCCTCATCCTGATATCATTAGAGCCAATATGGATGATGAGGTTTTTGGCTGCTGGGTGTTTAGGAAGCATTGATGGTATTCTGTCTGTAAGATCAGAAATTGTGTCCTTGGCAAAACAGCAAGTTTTAGAGTATCAGCCATTTAAATTCACACGTTTCACGTGAAAGTCGCCCATTATGAGAGTTTCATAGGTGCTCTTATGCTGTTTGTTAACTTTCCTTACCCTGTTCTGAGGGCAGGAAGGCGAGCCGTCTGGGAGCTGTAGATCTGGATCACTGAAGGAAGCTAGCAGCACGTGCAGATTTGGGACGGTGCTCTAAGAAATAGATTTGTTTGCGGGGTTAAAAGTGCTGAGCTCCACGACCGCTTGTTAAATGCAGCTCACACAAAGACCTGACACTGTCAGCAGCATATGAGAGGGGACTAGCTCACGAGGTAACAAAACAAAATGCCCAGCAGTGGTCCCAGAAGAGCTTCAAAGCTAATGCCATCTCAACGGCAAGTGCAAATAAGAAAGAAGAGCATCTTAACCCATGCTACAGATGAGCTGGCCATGGACATGGTCCAGGTGAATTCAGATTTAAAGACACGGAAAGCCAGGCATGTCAAAAGAAGGACACATTGCTAAGGCTTGCAGATCCAAACCCGAAGAGAAAAAGGACAAGCAGGTGAAATGGACGAAGCACCAGGATGCCACGGCCGAGCAACGGGACAATGACCAGGATAACGGCAGCAAGATTCAAACTGGGAAGGACCCGCCGCCAGATACCAACCTACTGTAACGTACCAGTGGTCAAATTTTCACCAACAAAATGATCAGAAATGAACTTTCATTTGCAGACACAAACACACCATCAGTCTGGCCCAAAACAAAGAGCGGTCTTAGTCAAGGTCTCATGCATCCTCACGCTGAATAAAGTTCACCTTCCTCAAAGTTCCCAAGTGACTTTATAACTTATAGGTTGAAATAATCAAAAGTGTTGAATGAACAAGATGTTTAAATCAAATGTTTAAATGGTCTGTGCTTTAATCAATGATGGGTTTAAAATGAATATCTTTCTTGCATTGATCCATTTCAGATCGTCGCTACTAGGGCTTGTATGAACTAGTCGACTAGTCGACTTCACCGCTCTGTGGTGACTTTTTATGCGTGTTATCGACTAGTCGCTGTCACGTGATAATGAGCGACAAGATGCAGTCCTCGGAAAAGACAGCAGGTGACAAGCTCCTGCGCGTCGGGAGGTGACGCGCTGTGACACCCGCGGTAAAACGGACATTTGACCGAATTGTGACCTTTAACCTCTTGCAATGTAACCTTCCCCTCACCCCCATCCTAACCAGCTAGCACATGCAAAGCTCTGATTGTTGACGTGCTCCAGACATCTGCGTCCTGAGCACGGCCACAGTAACATTATCAAATCAGGTGTCGCCACCTCAAAAACTACTTTAACACGCGATCGTTCATGTCGCCTCATTTCCTTTTATGTTTTCTGTCTTTTATTTGTGCCGTTCCGTTTCGCTGCTGTGGAGTGGAGCGTATCATCTGTTTTGTCCTCCGGTGACTTCACCACCAGTTTACCTAGCAGATGTGGCCAGCGAGCACTCCGCTGTTTTTGCGGTCGGTAGATCTTTTAGAACTGCAGTTCAAAGATAACTCATGAGGTGAATATATATGAACCCAGGTAGCAGTTTTTCTTTAGGATTGAGAGGAGATGCAGGAAGATAATAAACAGGCAGGACAGAAAAATAGTCAAATAAAAACAAGTTAGTTTTGTACCTGCTGGTTGCAACAAACAGACACCATTGAAGGTAATCAGAAGTGAGGAACAGAAAATGAAATAATTATTTTAATGTTTAGAGCAGCAGGAACTCCGAGAGGCTGCAGGAGCATCAGTGAGTTTGCGGCCGCTGCGCAGGGGGAGGGGGGGAGAGGGCTGAAGCAGAAACTACCGTTGTTAAAAGAAATGTGTTTAACTTTGAAAATGTGGGCGCAATTTTAATTGTCAAAAACTCCAGCAAACCAACCCCCCAAAAAAAACGCTTGGTCACCCATCGTCAATTTTAGCCGCTTCACGTGTGTGACGTCATCAACGACTAGTCGAAGTCGACTCGATTTTCATTATTTGACGGTCGACTTTTTAAAAAATTAAGTCATGCAGCCTCTAGCAGCTACTCCAGTTCAGTACGTGTTGATTTAACAATTTAAAACAATTTAGAAAATGAATGTGTACACTGGGGTTAGGGGTTGTTATCCCAGAAAAACTGCATGTGAGGTTCTTATCAGAGCTACGTGACAGCCATTGGGGAATGGTGACAATGAAGTCGCTCTTCCACAGTTTGTTTTGATGGCCTACTCTTGATCAGGATACTGGGTAAATTGGGGTAAATAAGCAAATGTTTCTGGTAGTGATGGATGCTTACGCACACTGGCCTGAAATAATACACATGCAGACCACTACAGCCAGCAAAACCAGTGAGGCTATGAGAAATGTGTTTGCAGCGTATGGGTTGCGTGACGGACAATGGCCCGCAATTCACTTGTAGTGAATTTGATTCGTTCCTTACCATGAATGCAGTGAGGCACATTGAAACTCCTGCTTATCATTCTGCATCAAATGGACTGGCTGAAAGATTAGTCCAAAATTTCCAAAGATCGTTAGCCAAAAGCGAGGTTGTTGGCAGCGTGATATTGTATTGCCAACTTCTTGTACAGGTACAGAAACATGCCACATACCACTACAAAGAAAACCGTTTTCACACAGACAAGTTTGAACGAGGCTTTCGCTGCTAGAACCAGATGCAGCTCAAACAAGCGGTGCTCCCCACCGGGCTTACAGGAAGAAAAGGCTGAGATCTTTTTCTGTGGCTCAGGCCGTATGTGGTGAGAAACTACAGGGGAGAAGAGAGGTGGTTGGATGGTGTGATAACTGACGTTTTGGGTCCCGTAACATATTTGGTGTCTTTGAATGGGAAAAATGTAAAAAGACGTGAACCAGATGCTCGACGCAAAGAAAACAAGGGGACCGCCAGCGCAGAGGGTGACTGAAACAGAACAACACTGGGAGAACCGCTTTGATCCTGGAGATGATTTGGGACATAATGATACTACTCCTGTGAGTGAGCAGTTTTCTGAGGGAAACCAGGGATCAGGTGATGCTGACCGAGCTTTAACAGCTACTGCAGGTTCCAGCCGTACGAAGCGCCCTAAAAGAAATGTGCGCCCTCCGGAGCATTTGGACTTGTAAGGAGTCGGTGTTTTTGAAACAACATATTGTTTAGTGTTTTTTTAAATCAACCCTTTGATGCGTAATGGTCACTACAGTGGACAGGTACTCAAAATAGTTATTTATCTATTTTTGCTATTAAGCACAGCTGTTGAAGACTTTGTTGCATTTGAGCCCCTCCATTTGGACTTCAATAAGTCAAGCCAACATAGTTCATGTTCATGTTCCACTGAGATGGACATGTGAGAAATGATTTGTGACCACTGTGTTAGTCCCATCACCTGTTAGGTAGAGGCCGCTGATGGGAGTCTGGGGTCGGGTCCTAGCAATAGTTTCTGGACTGAAGCGTTCCACGTTGTGCTCAGCTCCGTACATCTCCCCTCTGGGAGCTCCCAGATAGTGGAGATTAGTTAAAGGAGTGGCAGCCTCAACCATCACCACCTGAATACACAAACACACAGTTGGAACAATCACATCCGCTGAAGATCACACATAAAGTTGGTTAGAGTCGGTTCTCGTGAATTCCTCCTATCCTACTACGGGACATGCTCATGCTAAAAAGACAAACTTTTTCACGAAGCTGAGGGAAGATGGTCAATGCCCAGTCCAGCAGCTCCTGGGCTATGCTGTTTTTCAGTTCCAGGTAATCAGGGCCTCGCTTGCCAAGTTTGGTTTCCTCCCATTCCTCAAACCACTCGTAGCGGGCCATGGTTAGCAGGGTCATGCAGGATTTAGCTGCACAAAAATAAGACAAGAATAGCTCATTCTGACTTGACGGGCTACTGTGCCTCTAACAAGCAGGTGTGTTACCTGGGTGTCTGATGCCGGCTGTCGGGTCTTTAGCAGAAGGAAAGGTGATGAACATCATGGGGATGTTTCCTAGCACCTGCTCTCTGCTCAGAGAACAGTATCGCTCCATGCTTTAGGGGATACCGACACAGACATACACAAAAGTTAAAACATGAAACTATACACCACACCTGGCTAACCCTGACACCCTAACTTCTCTAGACACCGACAGCTCTGATCATGGATCAGGTCTAAGAGTGGATAGAAGCACGCACTCTTACAGTTAACCCCACATCTTGCAGGAGAATGTCAACCCATGCAAAATTGTTATAGATGTTTTTAGAAAGGCTTTAAAGACCAAGTTCACTTGTTATTTCAACACATCTGCAGTGATGTCTATTATTCATGAATGCCTTGTCCATCTCTGTGAGGAAAAAAGTCCTGGTGCTCCTGTTTCAGGAATTAGAAGTGAGCCAGATGAGAGGGGAGCAGAAAACTACAGGATGTGCACTTACTTCCTGATATTGTGACATCTGTCCTCTGATTGGCTAACAGCAACACACCTTTACCACTGACTCTATTTGCTCTGTTTTATCTCCACAAATAACACAAGCCTGGAGGAGTTCTGCTGTGTGGTGAAGTTGCTAATGCTAACACTTAGCTTCTTCTAGCAGAGACTTTCTCTGCTGTTTCCTGGACGCTAAACCAACAACAGCCTTCCCCGTCGTGAGTCAAGATGGGTGAGTCCATGAACGTTAAGCATGACGTAGATCTGTCAGGATTTTCTAATCTTAGAGTTTCACCGTCTGTTTTCTATCAGAAGCTATTGCAGGAGACAGGTGTAGGAGATTATTTTCATGTTCAGCCTGCATGTTAAACTCAGGGTGAATGATTTTATTCATCCATCCATTCTTCTCCACTTATGTGGGATTTGGTCATGATAAATGATAAATGACCCGCACTTGTATAGCGCCTCTCAGAGTAAGGACTCCAAAGCGCTTTACACTACAGTGTATCATTCATCCATTCACACACACATTCACACACTGATGGTGATGAGCTACGATGTAGCCACAGCTGCCCTGGGGCGCACTGACAGAGGCGAGGCTGCCGAGCACTGGCGCCACCGGTCCCTCCGACCATCACCAGCAGGCAAGGTGGGTTAAGTGTCTTGCCCAAGGACACAACAGCAGAATTCTCTGTCCGGAGCCAGGATTGAACCTGCAACCGTCTGATTACTAGACAACCCGCTCAACCTGTTGAGCTACTGCTGCCCCAGCATGGGAGCAGCCTCAGCAGGGAGACCCAGACGTCCCTCTCCCCATCCACTTGGGCCAGCACTGTAAACCGTCTGACTGGGAAACACTCGGACGGAAACTGTGATTGTGAGGAGCCGGAAATGATGAGGCACGTTCTCTTGCCCTGTGGGAGTTGCTCTTTGCAGAGGAGGGAACTGTTCTGGGTTCTGGGGGCTGCTGGTGAAACGGTGTTTTGTTTTGGCATGTTGTTAAATCAGGTGGACTGATGTCGGGATTTCTTCGTGTCCCTGAAGTGTATGGCGTTGACTCCTAGTTTGTGATGTGGTGCAGGAGCAATATGACTTATGCCTAACAGAAGAAGAAGAAGAAGAAGAAGAAGAAGAAGAAGAAGAAGAAGAAGAAGCTTCAAACAGCTGACAAAACTTACAGTGAGTTCAGGTCATTGTCCTTATACATCCAGAAGTTAGTGGGAACAATGTCCAGGTCCTCTTTGGTTCCATCGAGGCCAACAAACACCAAAAAGGAACCCATGCCATGGCGCACCATACCCAACACTGACTGGATTTCTGCTCAGCAACACGCAGAAAGACACAAAATAAAGAGAAGATACAGCCCATAATAAGCAACACGTTGGAAAGCGCGTGCTGCGTGATGCCTGTGTGTGCCGTACCAGGTTCCTCCTGCAAGTGCCGAGGTAGAAACTTTTGGTAAGTGTTGAAGATTCCAGCATCAGAGATGATGACAGGAGCATAGACCTCAGTCTGCTGTAGTCCTTTATTTACCGTCACACCTGACACACACACACACACACACACACACACACACACACACACACACACACACACACACACACACACACACACACACACACACACACACACACAGACTGTGATAGGTGTAAATGAGTGTGTTCATGCTTTAACAGATCTACACGTTGGTCCTTAGAGCTCAGAAATGAGGAATTTCCTGTAAAAGTTTAATATTTTCTTTCTCTCTTGTCTAAAAGTGAAACGGGTTTATTTTACAGATTCATTCAACGCGAGTAAAAACCTTCGAGCCAGATGATTGTGTGTAAAACGTCCTCCTTTTAGATCGCTTCCATTTTCACAGATTTCCATTATCCTCGTTAGGGTCCAGTCCACCGTTACTGTCCCACTTGGTTCTGTGTAGCTGAATAAAATGCTCTCATTTATCATATGTGAGGTTCTCCTGCTGGCAGCACACCAGCATCACTGCTCTATGATCCATCCATGTTGTCTCTGACAGCTCATGTAGGTCCCGGGGAGGGTCAGGACTCACCGTAGGCCTTTCCCTGGTTGTTGATGAGGATCTGTTGTACCGGAGCTCTGACCAGCACGTCGCCTCCTGCTTGCTGAATGATGCGAATGATGTGGAAGGCAATTTCGCTGGCCCCCCCGACCGGGTAGTACGCACCACGTTTGTAGTGATGGAGGAGGAGGGCATTGATGAGAAAGCTGGACTCTTTGGGAGGAACACCTGCAGGAGGAGCAGTGTGAGGTGTGTGTGAGTGTGTGATCTGTTGGATCTTAACTGTTTGTGTGATCAGCACCGTAGAACAGGTAGGCAGACAGCGCCTGCAGGTCCTTGTTCTGTGTGAGACGGCACATCACTTCTGAATGGTTGGTTGCCGCCAGGCGGAAGACAGAAGAAATCTGATTCAAGAGCCCAGTTCTGATCAGGATGCGCACCACCCAGTAGGGAATCATCTTCAGGATAGCGATGAGTGGAGTTCTCCGTGATGCAAGCTGCAAGAGTTCACAGTCAAGTGTGATCATCAGAGTAAAGTGCACGCTTCAGTCCCCGAGCACGTTCATGCCTTCAGCATCACAAACAAACAGAAAGGGTTCATGTGCAAAACAGACAAACTATTTTTAGTAATTCTTTATTTTGATTGTTGTTACATTAAATAAATATTAACGATGAGTTTTTGACCAATAAGAAAACAGTTATGTTGTTTTTATACGGGGAAGCTGCCTTCATGTCATCTTCAATAACCGTCTAAATGCCCACTGGAAGAGCATCAGGTCTCTTAATTACATAAATTTAGAGTGGCACACACTCAACAGGAAAAAAAGTTTTTGCTAATAATTTTGCCATCGTACATGGAAACGCTTAGGAAAATAAAAGCACCCCTTCCACGGCCAAGCCCTCGTTTTCACGTGTGCTTTGTGAGGGGCCGTGCTGCCGTTTGAGCTGCGTTAACGTCCGCAGAAGAAGAACACCTCCTAAGCCAAACAAGGACTTTATGGGTGATTTTACTGCCCTTCTCACTCATTTATTCCTACTCTCTCCCAGCACCATAATTCTTGGAGATTTTAACATCCGTATTGGTAATGGAAACTATCCACTGACCAGAGAGTTTCTTTCTGCCCTGGAGAGTTAGGACTCATCAGCTTCCACACCCACTCTGAAGGTCACATGTTGGACCTGGCCTGCTGCTGTGGGGTGACCCCCTCTGGTTTGAAAGCAAATCCATTCCCCCTCTCTGACCACACGCTTCTCTCTATAACAGCAGAATCACAGTGTTCCCTGAGTCATTGGCTAAGAACACACCGTTTCAAACTTGTAGAAGAGCAGACTCCGTACTGTGCCCAGACTGGAACACCTCCAGTCGCCCATGTTCCTCCAGGAACAACGTCAGCTGCTGGCACACACACTTCTCAAGCACTTTAGAGGAGAAAGGTAGCTGTGAGACCGGCCTGAACTTAGCCAACTCCAACTAATTAAGGCTGGGTTTTTGTACAGGGGTGACACCACTGCATGCTTGAAAGAGGACAGGACCTCACTCGCCTGCAGGCTACCATTAATAGTTGCCAAAATAGAGGGGCCTAGTGTGGGTAAAGCCTCCTGACATAGCCTAGCAGACAAAGCATCTGACAGCCTGAGGGCCTTGTTCTGGAGTCTGTGTCCTCCAGCTCAGCAAGACCTGTTCTTCAGCGTCTCCACTGGCTGCCCACTGAACACGGAATCTCCTTCAAAATCCCAATCCTAACCTACAAATATGCCTATTGTCTTGATCCCGCCACCCCCCCCCCGCCCCCCCCTTCCTGTCTGATCTCATCCACATTGCCATCTCCTCTCTCACCCTCCGGTCTTCTTCTGCCGTTCGCCTCATGGTTCCTCCTGCCCGTCTCATCACCAATGGACACAGAGATTTCAGTTGCTCTGCTCCTCGGCTCTGGAACTCTCTTCCTCCGTATCTCCGAAACGCAGACTCCCTCTTCTCGTTCACATCCCACTTGTTCAATCTGGCTAACACTCCCTAGTCTACAAACCGTCTACCATAATGTCACAACCCAAGGGGGAAAACCCTCACGCCCTCCTGCCATCACACCACATATCTACTGTCCAGCTCTGTAACAGGACCTGTTATTTTCCTGCCAGGTTCACCTCCATGCAGTGAAGCCTGCTGAAGGCTCCACCCACCTGATCCCCATCGAGCTAATCAGCTGCAGCTGCTACTTTCTGTCTTTCTTTGTGGACTAAGTCAATAAGGTCAGATCTAGCATCTCTCCTTCAGCCTTATCGCTGCCTCTCCCGACTCCAACCAGGCCCATCATCCTAGATAGCTTTGCTCCTGTTTCGTTGCCTGAGTTAACCAAACTAGTTAACTCTATGAAGACTTCTGCATGCCCCCTCCACATCTTACCCTCATCTTTGTTTAAAAGTGCTTTTCAGTCCATCAGTCCCAGCGTGCTCTCTATAATTAATGCTTCTCTGGTCTCTGGTCAGGTCCCTGCTTACTTTAAGAACGCTGTAATCCACCCGCTTCTTACAAAACCGAGTCTCGACCCCTCTCTCCATAGCAGCTTCAGACCCATCTCCAAGATCTTGGAAAAGGTTGTGGCTAAACCACTCACAGCTGCTCTTGATGAACATAACATCTATGATAGCTTCCAGTCAGGTTTTCGTAGAGCTCATTCTACTGAAACAGCTCTTCTTAGGGTCTCTAATGACCTTCTGACTCACAGTGATGCAGGGTTCTGGTTCTGGTCCTGCTGGACCTGACTGCAGCCTTTGTCACTGTTGACCATCACCTGCTACTGGAGAGGCTGAGAGACTGGGTAGGCCTATCAGGATCTGCTCTGGAGTGGTTCTCCTCTTATCTCTCTGAGCGCTCCTTTTCTGTGGCCGTCTCCAAGTTTAGGTCCTCCACCATCTCTCTTACCCATGGTGTCCCACAAGGTTCTGTGCTGGGGCCTCTGCTCTTCCTCCTCTATCTGCTTCCTCTTCAGCACATCCTGAGCTCCTTCAAAGGAATCTCCTACCATCTTTATGAAGATGACATACAACTGTACATCTCCTTTAAGCCCCATGAGATGTCTAAGCTGCAGCAGTTACACACCTGCTTAGACTCTATCAAAACCTGAATGGCTGGGAGCTTTCTACAGCTGAATGAAGATAAGACTGAGATCCTCATCTGTGCCCCAGACAAGCTGGTTCCCAAAGTCAGAGACTCTCTTGGTCAGCTTGCTTCTCACACCAAACCCTCTGTCAGGAATCTGGCGTGACCTTTGACCCAGCTCTCACCCTGGATTCTCATGTCAGTTCTCTTGTTCGCTCATCCTTCTTCCATCTCAGGAACATTGCTAAGCTGAGTCCCATTCTGTCCCGCTCTGAACTTGAGACAGTTCTCCACTCCTTCATCTCCTCACGCTTAGACTACTGTAACTCTCTTTTCACGTGTCTGAGCAGAACCTCCCTGAACCGTCTACAGGTGGTTCAGAATGCCTGTGCTCGGCTTCTGACCAAGTCCTCCAAACACACCCACATCACCCCGCTTCTCCTCCAGCTTCACTGGCTGCCAGTCAACTTCAGGGTTCATTTCAAGATCCTGGTTCTGGTCTATAGGGCCTTACATGGACAAGCACCATCTTACATTGGTGATCTTCTTAGTTCCTACACCCCCAGCATGTCCCTGAGGTCCAGTGATCAAAGCCTACTAGTTGTGCAACGCACCAGGCTAAAGGTCAAAGGTGACAGATCGTTTACTGCTGTGGCCCCCAGACTCTGGAACTCTCTCCCCCTGAGCCTGAGATCAGTGGACTCAGTGGTCTCCTTCAAAAAGCAGCTGAAGACTCACCTGTTCAGGCTTTGGTGGGACCTTCATCACCCTCTCCTTGTTCTGCTCTCCCCACCTATTCCACCTTCCTCAGGATCAACTGATTTCCCTCTTTCCTATTCACTCTCTCTCTTTCTTAACATTTTTTCTTTTAAATCGCAATTGCCTATTTTTGCCCATTTTAAATATATTTTTAAACATTTTCTAAATGCTTTTTTATATTTTTGCATTTTTTTATTTTTTGTTTTTGTGAAGCACCTCGTGATTTTCATCTTGAGAGGCGCTATACAATAATACTTTCTTCTTCTTCTTCTAACCTTTCTCAGTGGCCTAGTGGTAGAGTGTCCGCCCTGAGACTGGGAGATCAGGGGTTCAATTCCTGGTCGGGTCATACCAAAGACTTTGAAAAAATGGGACCCAGTGCCTCCCCGCTTGACACTCACCATTAAGGGGTTGGATTGGGGGGTTAAACCACCAAATAGTTCCCGAGCCCGGCTGTGTCTGCAGCTCACCGCTCCCCCAGGGGATGGGTCTAATGCAGAGAACAAATTTCGCACACACCTGTGTGTGTGACAACTAATAATGGGACTTTAACTTTTCTTCAACTTAAGGAGCTGCTGTACTCTGAGGCTGGCTCGGCTTGATGCTCTGTCCAGCAGCTTTGGCCAGTCTAGTTACTCTCGCTGGCTCCATGCTGATAACAACACGCCCTTTTGTCTCTGAGTATTGAGACTTTTGTTAAAGTAAGTCTTTTGGATTTCGAGCTCCCAGTGCTTGTGCACTTTAGTAGTTGTAGAGCTCTTAAAGCTGGAAGCCTGTTGTGCGGCTCTTTTTGTGCCTCTTTTAAGAAGAGAGCATTTTTGCTCTCCATCACCTCTCTCTTAACGTCTTCTTCTAAATATGAAAGACTCTCAGGTGGTTGTTCTATTGCTTGTGAGTTTTGAAGGCGTGGACTGACAAAGTGGGTCAGTCTGGGTTGAACATCTTCCCCAGCCACAGGTATGAAAATGCTGGCAGCACACACTGTAGCTTCAAGAGATGGAGAGTCTGACTGATTAGAGGATGATACTCGTTCAACATGTTGATGTGACATGTTCTGACCTTGCGTCTGCGTTCAGGTGTTTTTACAGCATAGGTGGTTTCATTTACCTTCTGTTAAACCTCTAAAGGACCCACAAAGCGAGTAGACAAACCAGAGCCTGGAAGAGGACTTAACACCAGAACTCTATCTCCAGGTTTGAAATCACCTTTAACAGTGTTCTATGTATTGTACAATCTGATCTTGTTGTTATTTTACTTGTGGTTTTATCTGTTTTTGTAAGGTGACTCTGGCTTCTGAAAGGTGCCAATAAATTAAATGTATTATTACACTGAACAAAAATATAAACGCAACACTTTTGTTTTTTCTCCCATTTTTCATGAGCTGAAATCAAACATCTGAAACTTTTTCTGCATGCACAAAAGACTCATGACTCTGAAATACTGTTCTTAAATCTGTCTACATGTGTGTTAGTGAGCACTTTTCCTTTACCAAGATAATCCATCCCACCTCACAGGTGTGGCATCATGTCAAGGGGGCTGATTAGATAGCATGAATAATGCACAGGTGTGCCTTAGCCTGCCCACAATAAAAGGACACCCCGACATGTGCAGGTTTATCAACCAGCAGAATGCCACAGATGTCACAAGCTTGAGGGAGCATACAGTTGTCCTGCTGACTGCAGGAATGTACTACAACTTTATTATTATAAAGGTGATTAATGTCAGAAAACTCCTGAGGTTGATAACATTAATAAATATCAATACTTCTAAAATCATTATCTCCCTTCAAACCTTCATGAGTTTCATGAACTCATCTATGGCCTCCTCTTCTCCTGGAAACTGCTTTTTCAGACAAGCTGCCATCTCGGTCTTTCCCGCATGGATATGATACTCCCTGAAAATAGGTAAGAAGAAACCTCTTGCCAAATTTTATCCACAGCGAGGAGATTACTTGTATTTGACACATTAGCATTTTTATCAGTTAGGGTATTTCTAAGTGGACCAGATGTTGCCATCGAGCCAAATATTGAATTTATACATCAGAAACTTTTGACCCTCCCACTGTCCTATCAGGTGACCCCCCAGCAAAGGTGACCATTGAGCAGCGTTAATGGTTTATCCCTTGAGGTCCGTGTGGTAAGGCAGAGGTGGTGCTCACTCCTCACCTCTGCTACCCCTGCCTTACCCCTACCATGTGGACCAACATCTCGATGCAAGACAAAACTTTCTAAAACTGGGTGGACTTTTACACTCATAGCGTTCAGCCTCAGTTCAGATTGTGGAGCTTCCTCGCAGAGCAAATCTCACGAGGCATGTGCTCACACTGTACATCTGGTAGCAACAGGTCGGAGCTAAACATATGCTAAAAATAGCAGTTCTTATGTCCACAGCAGACATAGCCGCCTTAACTCCGTTGCAGTACCAGGTCTATTCTCCTGGAATTACTTCGCCTCACGAGTCAAGATGTTTGGTATCGCAAACAGTTTGTGCAACACAGGAAGTGGAGAGCTAGGAGCTAGCGAAGCCAAAGAAGAAGACAAGGCTGGACCATGATGCTAGGTTAGCCCTGGTTAGCCCCCGCAGGTAAGTTGTGCTAAGCGATCTGTGCTAAAATGTAAGCTCTTGTACGTGTTCATGACAAGTAAATGTTGCTGACTCATCGTTAGCTCAGAACGGCCACCCACGAAAAATGAAACCAGGGCAGTGCTACATTAACAGTTTATTATTCAAACAATATAATATTCACGTTCATAGGCAGACATTTATCACAGCTGTACAATATAATTGTCATATTTGATTTTATATTCAATATTATACATGTGTACGTCTTTATTTTATGTCTGAAAGTGAATTTTATTATTGTAAGAACAAGAAATCGATATTGTTAGAACAGGATTATCATTTTGTAACGGAACATCGCTGTAATTTTTACTTTTCGTGGGTGGCGCTGCGTTGCAGCATCATACTGCTATGTCTCCAGTGGTCTTCAGCGTCTATTTAGAATTTTATATTGAGCAAAAGCTTGTAGGTAGAAACGCTCTGAGCTGACTGAAATCTGAACAAGAACAGACAAGAACAGACATCCCCTGTCAACGAAGGTCTGTTGGAGGAGAGGAATACTTTTATACCTGAGCCACAGATTTATAAGTTGTGTGTTCATGAAAACTGCGTTGCTAGCTAACAAGCAACGGCGCCAAGCTTTGGGCACTTCCTTTCTAACGGGGACGGTAGGCGTAACAAGGCCCCATTCGGCGCAGTTCCCGGCGGCCGCTCTGAGATTGGTGTTTTTAGTCGTCTTTTTGCTTTTTTTTGGGCCGGTGTTCAGTCACGGCTCTGATCACCTGCAGCTGATGAGGGGATTTCTCCTGTCAGTGAAGGAACAGGTGAGCTGCTGAACAAGCTTTAATTCTAACACTTTCTAGGACCAGATCTTTGTAGCGAGCTGTTATAAATAATTTTATAGTTAATAGTGAGTTAATAGATGCACTAAACCCACAGGTGATGAAAAATAAGATTAAATAATCTGAATATTTTCTCCCACAGCTCAGCTCTGTTAGAAATAAGCAGACGTCTGCTTCAGCTGGACAACATCAAATATAAAAAAGTGTTCACGGATAACTGATCTTTTAATGAAGAGGATTATTAACCATTTTTAATTTTGGTGTCGATTTTATTTCATTTCTAAGGTTTGGATGTCTGTGAACATCGCAGAATATTCTGATTGGTGTAAAGAATGCATGAAATTATTATTATTATTATTTATTTATTTTTTATTTTTATTTTTATTATTATTATTATTATTGACAGGTCTGGATCTAAAGCGGGTTTACTTGTTCCCCTGCTGTAACGATGATGTATCTTCATGGGAGCAGTGAGAAGGGGCTTACCGGCGCTGGTCGGGTCCACCCAGGAACACGGTGTCAAAATGCTGCTCCAGCTTTGCAAACTGAAGCTGGCCGTCTGTGATCTGATCCAAAGCAACCCTTAACATGCTGTTCTCATGAAGCTGGCCCAGGTAATGGATACCTGATGGCGGCAGAAACAATTTCAACTTATTAATTATGTAAAAATAAAAGTGAGAATGAAATTTGTTGATCTAAAGGTGAAAAGGGAAAGCTGTTCTGAGGTTTCATTCAATCAGTAACGCAGGAAGGAACAGAAGATCATACCCGAGCATCGTCATCAGGTCAAAAAATCAAAAATGATTATGGCAAAGGCACACACACACACACACACACACACATCTCTAAAGCTTCTGTTTTGGTTGTTTTATTTCTATCTGCATGTTTCCTTTCATTTGCTTGGTTCACATCTATTTCTATACCTAAACTATATTTTTGGCCTCCAGGGTGAGCAGCAACATTTCACTGCAGCAAACTCGTTTTTCTGTTCGTGACAACTAAGCTTTGACTCACGCAGCCTCATCAGAAGCATGCTACCTTCTAATGACCTCACTGGAAGGAAGAAGACATGTTCTAAAGTCTTCATTCAAGAACCCAAACAGAGGTGGGAGTCATTAGGTTTAGATCTGCGTCTAAGAAGTGAAACGGTTGTTTATGAAACACACTGATGACATTTTACCATCGTCTCTTCTGTGTCCTAGAAGGTGTGCTGCAGATGAATTCAGCTGTGTCTACATGAAGATCTATTTTCACTTTCTATGTTTTACAGTATCTGTCCTTGCCGGGCGTTCTTCTTCAGCCCAGGCGGTTTCTACATGCTGGTGATGTTTTACTGGGAATACCCACCAACATCAAACTCAAATCCTTTATTCTGGAACGTGTGTGTGCAGCCGCCAGCCTGGTCGTGTTGCTCCAGAACAACCACCTTCTTCCCCGCCTTGGACAGCAGCGCTGCTGCAGCCAGACCTCCGATGCCACTACCGATCACCACCGCGTCCAGAGCAGGGGGGACCCGGTCCACCCGGAACCCTGCACACAGCGGCTTTACAGTGACTGACAACATTCGACCGGCCAAGAGTCACATTTTCTATACTGTTAATTCAACAGACGCAGCATGGGTCGGTAGTAGCCACGCCATTCACACAAAACACACACTTCTACATCACATAGAACGTTGTCTCCACAACCACAGTTTTGAATCATGTAGTCCTTTTTCCAAAGGTTTACACACAACAACATTCCAAACATTTGCTACAGCCTCTACTTCTGCAATAACATCAGCTCAAACAGGGCAGGGGGGGGGGACCGGGTCTGGGGGGCTAACCCTAACCCTAACCCTAGCCCTAACCCATGGTCCGGGATGGCGTGCTGGAGCTTTTGACAATTAAAACTTGTGCCCACATTTTCAAAGTTACCACACATTTCTTTTAACAATGGTAGAAACATCAATGCTTAAATCAACGCAAGTAACGCGTGGCAGCCATTTTAAACACGCGTTTACGTCGTTAAACCACAAGTATATCACGGCCCTAAGGGGCCAAGGTAGAGGAGCAGGTGCAACGGGAGGAGCAGGCCCAAGGAGGGGACAAGGTAGAGGTGTAAGAAGGTGTGGTGGTGGCATTTTATGGTCTGAAAGAGCAGTAGCCAGTGATGAAATACACCCTGCTATCATTGGTCCTGTCATCATCCTCGGCCTTCCGCTGAGAGACGCTGGTGAAAGAGCGCAGCCCAATCTGAGGTGGTCCATGGTTGCCTCCAGCATCTTTCAGAAAGACAACAGCTAAGTTCTGCATGGACTGTTTATTTGACAGGTCAATACAGCCACACAGTCATGCACACTTTACTGTGGTATTCTGTCCCCGCAAGGATGCTACGTCCTCCTCCCTCTGAGGGAACAGGACAGCTCCTCGGTGGTGATCAAGAGCTTACCACGTGGAAGTGGTTGCAGTCATTGATGCACTTACACTTTTAGTTTAATGAATGTTTTCACATACTTAGTAATTCCTACTCAAACTACCACCACTCTTAGTTTTCTACTCAGTGCTGTTAGTTGTAGTTTTCACGTTTATATGGAATTCCATTGTTCTTTGTTTTGTCTGATCTTGCTGCTGTAAAGCACGCTGAGCTGCCTCTGTGTGCTACGTAAATAAAGCTGCCTTGTGTTGTCAGTAAAACTGAATGGATTTCAAACCAGAATTGTGGAGGACCATGGGATGTTCCAATATAATAGGCTGTTGACATGAATCTGCATAATCTTTGTGTCAGAGAATTACGGAGGTGGTCAATAGGTTTCTCACAAATTCCTCCAGGTGAGGTTTTCCAGGCATGTCCAAACAGGAGGAGACCAAAAGGAAGACCCAGGACTATGTCTCTCATCTGGCCAGGGGACATCTTGAGGTTGACCGTTATTTGGTTTAATAACAATCATCAAACAGAATCTTAAACTTCGACTAAAACACCAAATAATTAAATATGATTTTTTTTTCAATTATTTTACTGTCCGGTAGCTCAGTGGTTTTCAACCTGAGGTTGCTGACCCCCAAGGGGATCTGTGCACCGAGGCTGTGAGGTTACCAAGATTATATTTGTAAAACCTACAGTTATAAAATCCCCAACAGAATAGGTGTGTGTGTGTGTGTGTGTGTGTGTGTGTGTGTGTGTGTGTGTGTGTGTGTGTGTGTGTGTGTGTGTGTGTGTGTGTGTGTGTGTGTGTGTGTGTGTGTGTGTGTGTGTGTGTGTGTGTGTGTGTGTGTGTGTGTGTGTGTGTGTGGACAGTGGGGCATGGGTCCTGGCTTGTCTTGGACACATGCCAAGGGTCCTCAAGAAAAAAGGGTTTGTGACAAGCAATGTAGAATACTATAAACAACAACAATAATAATACTAATTATATACTGTGAAATTATTTCCTATAACCAAAAAGTACAACAATAGTTGCTGTGATTTTTAGCCAGGTGTGTGTTTAGTTTAGTTTAGTTTAGTTTAGTTTAGTTTAGTTTACCTCTCTTTAGCCTGGCATCCCTCTGCTGGCTGTTAGTGATCAGGGGTCCTGGGGGCCTCAGGCACTTCTCACTGAACACCTTGTAGCGCTGCCTGGTGCTGAGCAACAATAAGACGCCGACTGTCACAAACACACCGCTAAAGACGACCAGCAGCTCCCACCACAGCATAGCAGAGTTAGGATGAGGACTGGAACTAAGAAGATCAAAATTAAAAGGTGGATGAACAGAAAATTTTTTACAAATTCTGACAAGAATAAAGTTGGAGTGGGAGCAAAAGAGCAGGCAAGAGAGGCAAAAAGCACTGTCTGGAGCGGCTGAGCCTCAGAGGGACCAGGCTACAGATTAAACTGAAGGTTTTAGGGTGAAATAAACAGTAAATGATTTTAACAAGAACATGTGATGCTCTGAGGAAATGACAGATTCACCACACTGGGATCATGAGAACTGAGAGAAGAGAGAGCAGCTTGTTCTGGTCCATTTCCAGTGGTGTCCACAACCACAAACATCTGTTTCTTACAAATATCTGTGTGTACAGAGTCCTGGTAGGCCCACCCCAGGAAAGATGTTGACCTTAAACATCATCCAGCTTTCAGAGTCATCAGGATAAAGAAATAACCTCCTGAAAGACTAGACAGTGCAGGGGGCATCATTTACAGGGTTTTCTACACAAACTTTATGATATATGAAGAAAAATGTGGAAACTTTAAGCAATCTCTGCACCAGGTGTAAGAACATTTGGGAAACGGGAAACCTGGTGGAGCAGCTCGTGAGATGGTAGATGCATTTACACACACACACACACACACACACACACACATTCTTGTATTTGTACCCATGTTAGGACTTTGCATTGACTTCCATTCATTTTAGTGAGTCCACTATGCCTAACCCTAACCCTAAACCATAACCCTAACCCTAACCCTCAAGTGGTACTTACCCCCTATTCCTAACCCTAACCAGTGTATTCCTAAAGTTATCTGTAACAAAAACTCAATTCACATCTTATCTGTAAACCTCACCTCTAGGGAGTACTCCGTATTAGGACCGGGTTTTGGTCCTAACAAGGACCATCGCTCATAAGGTTAGTAAATGTCCCATATCCGGTCTTCACAAGGGTACAAATACAAACCCACACACACACACACACCACCCCATCTGAGAATACAAATGAGAACCCCAATGAAAAAAGTTGTATTTGAAGACAGAGTTCACTCGTTTTCCCAACACATCTGCAGTGGTCTCAAGCATAAATTAATGCCTTGTGAGTCAAGCTGTGTGTGGGAAAAAGCTCTGGCGCCCCTGTTTCAGCAAGCAGAAGATAACCCGATGACAGGGGAGCTAAACACGGCAGGATCTGGAGTCTTATTTCCTGATACTCAGACATCTCTCCTCTGATTGGCCAACAGCCACAGGACTCTGCCACTGACTGTGTTTGCTCTGCAATGTTGACGGCATATCTCCTAATAACACAAGCCTGGAGGAGTTCTGCTGTGTGGTGAAGTTGCTGATGCTAATGGTTAGCTTCTACTAGCAGACACGTTCTCTGCTGTTTCCTGGATGCTAAACCAACAGCAACATAGGCTCATAACCTGGGTGGGACTATCAGGCACAGTCCAAAGCTGGTTCCAGTCTTATCTCAAAGACAGGAGTTATATTGTTTCTATTGGTGATCACAAATCAAAGCTGATCACCATGACATGTGGGGTCCCCCAAGGCTCAATTCTTGGACCACTGCTCTTCAATCTCTACATGCTCCCAGTGGGTCAGGTCATAAACAATAACAACATTGCCATCATGTTATGCAGATGACACCCAGATCTACGTAGCTCTATCACCTAGTGACTATGGTCCTTTAGACTCACTCTATCAGTGTTTGGAGCAAGTTATGGATTGGATGCAACCAAACTTCCTCCAGTTAAACAAAGACATGACTGAAGTTATGGTCTTTGGAAATCAGAAGGATAGGATGGAGGTTATTGCTCAGTTTGGCTCCAGAGGAATAAAGACAAAGACCCAGGTTAGAAATCTTGGAGTCATAATTGATTCAGACCTGAGCTTCACTGGTCATATTTAGGCTAGAACTAGATCAGCGTTTTATCATCTGCATCAAATAGTGCGACTCAGGGGTCTCATGTCCAGACAGGACCTAGAGAAACTCATTCATGCGTTCATCTACAGCAGGCTGGACTACTGCAATGGTCTCCCAACTGCTCTTCCCTAAAAAGCTGTGAAGCAACTGCAGCTTGTTCAGAATGCTGCTGCTGGAGTCTTAACAAGAACTAAGAGAACGGAGCACATCACTCCTGTTCTTACATATCTACACTGGTTACCAGTAAACTACAGAATAAATGTCAAAGTACTTCTACTAGTGTATAAATCACTCAATGGCATGGGGCCAGAATACGTGTCAGCTCTCCTTCAGGTATCTACGCCCAGCGGGGCTCTGAGATACTTAGGAAACAGTCAGCTGGTAGAACCGGGTCAGAACCAAACAGGATGAACCTGCTTTTAGATTCTATGCTGCATACAGATGTGTGACAGGGTGAGCGTCCTGTCACTGTATCCCCATTGATCACGTGCCCTGGCTACTAGGCCAAGAGGATGTCCCTTTGGTTGACTGGTTAGCGTGCGTGACTCCTACCTGGGAGTCTGGGGATCGAATTTCGCCCGGGCCCTCGTTTCTCCACCTTGCCACATTTGGTGTTGTCAGCAGGATCCGTGTAGTACTGTCAAGTATGTCCATGGATCTGAAGTTTGTGGCACCCTGTGCAGGAGCACAGGGACATGCGCACATAGATGTGACAGGGTGAGCATCCTGTCACTGTATCCCGATTGTCACATCAGGATGTGACTCACCCGGGAGTCTAGGGATCGAATCCCGCCCGAGCCCTCGTTTCTCCACCTTGCCACAACAAAAAGGATACCTCAGGTTTAAAAATTCTTCAAAATTCAGCAGCACGTGTCCTGATAAAGACCAGGAGGTGGGAGCACATTACACCCGTCTTAAACAAGCTGCATTGGTTCCCGTAGGTTTCAGGGTTGACTTTCAGGTTCTTCTAATGGTTTTTAGATGTCTTAATGGTGTTGGGCCTTCTTATCTCTCAGAACTTCTTCTGAAATACGAGCCTTCACAGTCCCTGCGCTCCTCTGGCAGCCGTTTCCTTGTCATACCAAAAGTCAGGACACACTCCCAAGGCGAGGCGTCCTTCCAGTTTTATGGCCCTCAGCTCTGGAACGGTCTACCAGAGGACCTCAGGGTCGCAGAGAATGTTCATGTTTTTAAGGCCTGGCTCAAAACTCATCGTTTTACTATAGCTTTTAGCTGAATTTGATCTATTTTAGCTTGTTTAACCATCTTTTATATATTTTATCAGTGTTTTATTACTTACTCTTTTACGTGACATATATTTTCTCATACATCAATTTTAACTTGTTTTAACCTGTATTCGTTATTAGTATTATATTTTTTTTTATATATTTAATTGTTGGCTTCTACTTGGTTATCTTTTATCACAGTGTTTTAATTAGACTTTTATTCATCCGGTGTTTTATGCTTAAGATGATCTTTGACTTTAATGACTCTGCAGCACCTCAACCTCAGTGACTTGATGCAACCTGCTGGGTTCCTTATAAAGGAAACGTTTTACTGATTGGCTTAATGAACTGACCTGTATAAGAATGTTTATTATGTGAAGGTCGTGATTCGGCACTATGTAAATAAACTTGAATTGAACTTGTTATGCTAATCTCTTTAGGTTTTACCAGTGTTTCCTCTGTGGAGGCCAACTGCCCGGGAAGAGGCGGTTGGCTGTGGCTGCCTGGGCCTCCTCTTGGTGCTGTGTGGTGGTGCCCTGGCTGCTGCTGCCGATCCTGCTGCTTCCGGTGCAGTTGGCTCCTTTTGGTGACTTTTCCGTCTTCTTTGTTGCCTATTGCATCTGTACTCCTGCCTCTCCTTCAGCCTCCATCCACTCTTTTACAGACTGTGAGAACTTTCTGTCTTTCTTTGTGGACAAAGTCAATAAGGTCAGATCTAGCATCTCTCCTTCAGCCTTATCGCCGCCTCTCCCGACTCCAACCAGGCCCATCATCCTAGATAGCTTTGCTCCTGTTTCTTTGCCTGAGTTAACCAAACTAGTTAACTCTATGAAGACCTCTGCATGCCCCCTCCACATCTTACCCTCATCTTTGTTTAAAAGTGCTTTTCAGTCCATCGGTCCCAGCGTGCTCTCTATAATTAATGCTTCTCTGGTCTCTGGTCAGGTCCCTGCTTACTTTAAGAACGCTGTAATCCACCCACTTCTTAAAAAACCGAGTCGACCCCTCTCTCCATAGCAGCTTCAGACCCATCTCTAAACTTCCGTTCATCTCCAAGATCTTGGAAAAGATTGTGGCTAAACAACTCACAGCTGCTCTTGATGAACATAACATCTATGATAGTGTCCAGTCAGGTTTTCGTAGAGCTCATTCTACTGAAACAGCTCTTCTTAGGGTCTCTAATGATCTTCTGACTCACAGTGATGCAAGGTTCTGTTTTGGTCCTGCTGGACCTGACTGCAGCCTTTGACACTTTTGACCATCACCTACTACTGGAGAGGCTGAGAGACTGGGTAGGCCTATCAGGAACTGCTCTGGAGTGGTTCTCCTCTCATCTCTCTGAGCGCTTCTTTTCTGTGGCCATCTCCAAGTTTAGGTCCTCCACCACCTCTCTTACCCATGGTGTCCCACAAGGTTCTGTGCTGGGGCCGCTACTCTTCCTCCTCTATCTGCTTCCTCTTCAGCACATCCTGAGCTCGTTCAAAGGAATCTCCTACCATCTTTATGCAGATGACATCCAACTGTACATCTCCTTTAAGCCCCATGAGATGTCAAAGCTGCAGCTGTTACACACCTGCTTAGACTCTATCAAAACCTGGATGGCTGGGAGCTTTCTACAGCTGAATGAAGATAAGACTGAGATCCTCATCTGTGCCCCAGACAAGCTGGTTCCCAAAGTCAGAGACTCTCTTGGTCAACTTGCTTCTCACACCAAACCTTCCGTCAGGAATCTTGGTGTGACCTTTGACCCAGCTCTCACCCTGGATTCTCATGTCAGTTCTCTTGTTCGCTCTTCCATCTCCGGAACATTGCTAAGCTGAGTCCCATTCTGTCCCGCTCTGAACTTGAGACAGTTATCCACACCTTCATCTCCTCACGCTTAGACTACTGTAACTCTCTTTTCACGTGTCTGAGCGGAACCTCCCTGTACCGTCTACAGATGGTTCAGAATGCCTGTGCTCGGCTTCTGACCAAGTCCTCCAAACACACCCACATCACCCCGCTTCTCCTCCAGCTTCACTGGCTGCCAGTCAACTTCAGGGTTCATTTCAAGATCCTGGTTCTGGTCTATTGAGCTCTGGGAGTTGACGTCACTTCTCCCGGCATGCAACAGTTCAAATCGAAAGGGCGCCATCTTGGCAGGCAGAAGCCCGCAGCTGGACTATTTGTTATTGTCAGAAAACTCAATCAAATGGGAAATATGGTAGATTCCTGTTGTGCCCCAGAATGCAGAACAGACGCGGACGACATAAGGAAGGAGCCATCTACAGGACTCCCCAAGATCCGGAGCGCCGCAAACGTTGGATCATTGTAATAAAACGCGCTAGAGACCGGGCTAAAATGAAGCTGTGGGATCCCGAGAGTAAAGGTTTTCGCTTATGCAGCGACCGCTTCATATCAGGTACTTAAACCAACGTTTCCTCAACTGTGTATGGTATTTATTTTAAATGCTTTTATTACGATTCTTAGTGGGCTTCCTAAACTTATTTTGGCGTGGCTTTTTCTGTCTTATTACTCAAAGCAACAAGTAAACATCACGTAAAACGTTGCCTCGTGAGTTCTGCGTGCTGCCGTTTACGTGTTTTATGATCACAGCAATTAACCGACTAAGCTGTATTTCATTTTTAAGCAATGGTTGATCAATTGTCAGATCACCTATAAAAAGCACTTTGGATTGCTATTATCTGTCTCACCGAGACAGATCTCAGACAGATCCTGAGACGCTCCTGCCTGACATATTTATTTTATTCACGGAAAAAAATCAAACTAGTGATTTCTCTTGGTGTTCAGTTTATACATTCAAACAGAACAGCACTCTATTTAAACTACTTACGTGTAAATCTGTTATTTGTCCATCCATCCATTGTCATCCGCTTATCCGGAGTTGGGTTACGGGGGCAGTAGCGTCGAGAGGCCCAGACTTCCCTCTCCCCAGCCACCTGGGCCAGCTCCTCCAGGGGAATCCCAAGGGGTTCCCCGGCCAGGTCCGGTAAGAAGTCCGCTCCGACAGCTTCTGGCATTTTTAAAAAGTATCCCAGGGGCACGGTAAGGGTCGGAGATGTTTAGTCTATTTAATTTCTGACTATATAAAACAATTTCTTTGGTTTTAAAGTGTGAAGTAAACTCCGACGAAGTAAAATCCAAGCCGATCACGTTCATGCTCATGTTTACGATCCGTGTTTGTTTACCTTTTTTGACTGCCAATATGGCGTCTACTGAGAGTCACGTGGGGTCCGGAGCTCTATAGGGCCTTACATGGACAAGCACCATCTAACATTGGTGATCTTCTTAGTCCCTACACCCCCAGCAGGTCCCTGAGGTCCAGTGATCAGAGGCTACTGGTTGTGCAGCACCAGGCTAAAGGTCAAAAGTGACAGATCATTTGCTGCTGTGGCCCCCAGACTTTGGAACTCTCTCCCCCTGAGCCTGAGATCAGTGGACTCAGTGGTCTCCTTTAAAAAGCAGCTGAAGACTCACTTGTTCAGGCTTTGGTGTGACCTTCATCACCCTCTTCTTGTTCTGCTCTCCCCACCTATTCCACCTTCCTCAGGATTCACTGATTTCCCTCTTTCCTATTCACTCTCTTTCTCTTTCTTTTCGTTTTTAATCACAATTGTCTGTTTTTTGCTCATTTTAAATATATTTTTAACCATTTTCTAATTTTTTTTTTACTTTTTTACATTTTTTGTTTTTGTGAAACGCCTCGTGATCTTGAGAGGCGCTTTAGAAATGATATTTTCTTCTTCTTCTACTCAGCCAGTTGTCTTTTCACTTTAGCTTTTAAGTGTGTGTGTGTGTGTGTGTGTGTGTGTGTGTGTGTGTGTGTGTTTGCATGGGATGGGAATGAAGGTGGGAGGGAGATGGGATGTTGATCTGTGGGGGAGGGGTGGGAAAATGACTGTTTTGAACATTGTGCCGCGCTTTAACCAAGGTCAGTGGGACAACTTGCACAATCAGTGGCTGCTAAATACTTTTATTGTCCTTTTGTTCCTGTAAGCAGTAAAGAAAGACAATGTTCTAAATGATCTGAATCAGACCCATTTATTCTGAAGACAAGCCTCAATCACAACAAGATCAAAACACACTGTAACTGGGTAAATGTCTTTATTCATCCTGATGTACAGCAGCGGGTCCCAAACCACACAGCTCATCCTCTTCCTTCAAACATGGAGTCTGACTTTTGAAATGACAGAATTGGGAACGTGAACAGGAACTATTCTCATTGACATGACAGCACCTGCTGTGTCCAGCTTCTCAAAACTGATGCTTTGTTATTTTTTTGCAAAAACAAGCCTCATCAGATCACTGACATCATTGGGACATTCCTCATGACATGTTTCATTTATGGATTTAGTACAAAATCCTGCACCATTCCAGAAACCTCTTTTAGATAAAGAATGTTGCCCCAGAGTCTCTGAACGTGATAAAAACACATCAGTAGTAAATCACTTGTTGTAAGACTTGCTGCGAACGTGCCAAAATGCATTTCTATCAGTAGATATATGTACAGTGGCCAAAGGTTCTTATTGCATCAATGTGGTTTGATAGAAAAAGGACGCAGCGAGGATCCGGGGCGTCCTAAGAGCTGGTTTAGCTGCCAGAAACAAAAACATTCATCATCTTCTACGTTTAGAAACTAGAAACTCCCCCTAATCCAGGATGTTTATAATCTCTAATCTAGGCTCTTTATCATTCTAATCCAGGATGTTTATCATTCCTAATCCAGGCTGTTATTCATTCTAATCCAGGCTCTTTATCATTCTAATCCAAGATGTTTATTATTTCTAATCCAGGCTGTTTATAATCTCTAATCCAGGCTGTCATTCATTCTAATCCAGGCTCTTTATCATTCTAATCCAGGATGTTTATCATTTCTAATCCAGGCTGTTTATCATCTCTAATCCAGCCTCTTTATCATTCTAATCCAAGATGTTTATCATTTCTAATCCAGGCTGTTTATAATCTCTAATCCAGACTGTTATTCATTCTAATCCAGGCTGTTTATCATCTCTAATCCAGCCTCTTTATCATCTCTAATCCAGGCTGTTTATAATCTCTAATCCAGGCTGTTATTCATTCTAATCCAGGATGTTTATCATTTCTAATCCAGGCTGTTTATAATCTCTAATCCAAACTGTTATTCATTCTAATCCAGGCTGTTTATCATCTCTAATCCAGCCTCTTTATCATCTCTAATCCAGGCTGTTTATAATCTCTAATCCAGGCTGTTATTCATTCTAATCCAGGATGTTTATCATTTCTAATCCAGCCTCTTTATCATTCTAATCCAGGATGTTTATCATCTCTAATCCAGGCTCTTTATCATTCTAATCCAGATTGTTATTTATTTTAATCCAGGCTGTTATTCATTCTAATCTAAGAGTCAGTAGCTGCCACAAAACCCACTAAAGAAACAGAAATTGTAAGGAAGCATTTCTGCAGTTGGCACTATAGAGGGACCTGTACGGCAAGCCGAAAGAGCACAAACACATCTATGAGGCAACATAATAAGATATGGCATATTTACAGTGAGATATAAAGTGACAGTGTTGCTCATCGATGGGTTTACTTTACAGGTACTAACACTAAAGTAGCGTACGTACCGGGCCCCGTCATTAAACCCGTGTATCTACAGGCTATCTACACCATGAGGGATAAATACAGATATAATTATCTATAAATAAGTAGATAAAACAAAAACAAACATATGCTGATCAGAGCGTGTCTCTGTGTTGACACTTTCCCTCCTCCAGCTGTTCAGTTGACCTGTGACCTCACGCACCGTTTTAACCTCACATGCATGTTTTTGGTCTGTGAGAAGGAACACGTGCACAAGAACATGCCAACTCCATAAAAAAAGGCTGGGAGGCTGGGATTTGAACCTGCAACCCTCCTGCTGCCTAAGAGGGCTAATAACTACATCTGGGCCTTGCTCATGTGGAGGTGATTACTAGGGTTGTGTTTTACGCATGACTCCTCTGAATATTACATGTTACAGGACAAAAAAGGTCACTAAATCCGCTACACACTTTCTACGTGTCTGACATGAAGTTTTAGTCTGAGTGGAGGCGGCATGGGAGTGTGGATGTAAACAGGCGAGTCCTCAGACAGACATAGTGTCCATGCCCCTTTAGACCCACTTAAACCGCTGCTTTACACAAGGTTTATATCTGGTTGTGTCACATGTCCTAATCCAGAACTCGGTCTCTAATCCTTCTAAAGTCTGAAACTCGCAGAGTCCGGACTGGATCCCAGACACAAGAGCAAACCCCCCCCCCCCCCGGTGAGGAATGGTTTATCAGAAATGTTATGGACATAGTCCAACAGTGGCAGACCAGTGAGATACTGGTGCAACTGGTGTCAGAACTGCCCTCTTTATCATGGCACCTGGCTTTTGGTCCTTTACATCATGTCCTGATAATTGTAAAGCACACTGAATTGCCTCTGTGTTTGAAATGTGCTCTAGAACTAAAGCTGCCTTGCCTTAAGGCTGAGTCCTGTATAAAAACACACACACAGTTCAGATGTGTCTACCCTACAACCTACAGCCACTAACAACCTCCACTAACAGATGAAAATAGTATTTTCCATCTGTACATGAGTCCGTTTTCTCTCCCTCTGGGTAACCGACAGCCCGCTCTTAGAAAACCCAGGTCACAGGGACCCACTGGGGGTTCTTGGAAACAGTTTCCAGTGCAGCTTTGACGGTGCGGTAGGTCTCATCCAGGTTCTCGTTGATGATGGTGAGGTCAAAGTAGTGACCAAAAGCTGTCTTAAGTCTGTCGCTCTCATCACACGTCCTCTGCAGCTCCTCGTCCTGAAACAAAACACACACACTTCACTAGTCTTTAGAATTACGTACAACTGAAGTGAAGGTGGTCATATTGAGTCGTACCGTCAGCGTCTTGGTGACCACGCCTGCTTCTACGGCAGAGCAGTTCAGCGCCTTCAGCACTTCAAAGTCAGGAGACTGAAGAAACACCACGTAGGGCAAAAACTCAGAGGTCCGCAGCACCTTAAGGGACTAGAGTGTACACACACACACACACACACACACACACACACACACACACACACACACACACACACACACACACACACACACACACACACACACACACACACACACACACAGGGGGGTCATTCTCAGATAAAAAGGTCTAGTCCGCTTTGGCCTGTTAATCCAGAAGGCTATTATAGTTGGTAATCTACATATTTTCCTGCATTGTTTTGAAATAATTTTTATTTATTTATTTATTTATTTATTTTGTTCTTGTGGAGTGCCTCGTGGTTTTTATCTTGAGCCATATAAACATTGCTGTGCTGGGCGTGAGCTGACTGTGGTGGGAGAGTTGTTTACACTTCCAGGGGTCCTGACATCGATCCGTGCACCAAACTCTATTTGTCAGGTTGTTTTCTGTTACCTGACCTTTCACAGCCTTATCTCACAGCAGGTGGACATGCTGTGTGCTCTCCTCACTGGACCGCAGCGTGACTGGATGACCGAGTCAGCTCAGTCAATTCAAACCTGTTTTGGTTGACTTTACCAGTCGTATTCGTAGGACTCGTCTACGAGGGATAATCGGGAGGCTTTTATCAGCAGTATAGCTATCCCCTCTGCGAGTGCGGATCTGGTTGAACGTCAAGAAAAGGATATCTCTGTGACTGAGATTACTTCTGCGATCAGCAGCACGTAGAACTGAAAATCTCCTGGATGAGACGGCTTTCTGGCTGAGCTCTTAAAGAGACAATGTGTAGTTTTTACCATTAATCTCTGGAAATATCATCGAAATGTTGTTGTAAATGAATTAAAAGATGTAGAGCTGTAGAAAAATATTGGCAGTTTCATAACATCTAACCATAAAAATCTGTTCTAAAATACATGGGAGCGGGTCTAACCCCAAAATTCCACTATCTCCGCTCCGCCCCCGCTTTCCGCTGCCGCTCGCTTCCGAACTCAAATTATACTGTACCCGTTCTACAACGGCTCCGCTCCGGTGCGGAGACCTGAGGTGCGTAAACAAGCATGCGCGGGATTTTCGAGATCTTGCGATACAGTCCGAGCAATAAACGCGGAAGTTAGATCCAAACACCCGTTGTGTGGGAGAAGCATCGACATGAACTGTTTAATCTGCCCATCGTTTGTGCTGAGAGATCAGCAGTGTTTGGATCAACAAAGTGTGTCTACTTTGATAGTAGAAACTGTATTTATGGCTTATTTTTGTGCATTTAAAGTTCAGCCGCCACTGATAGTTGTTAAAAGTTGTTAAACCTGTGCATATGAAACAAAAAACGCTTTTTGTTTATCGATTTATTGTGAAATAACGGAAGTTGTGCTTGCTCCCTTTCCTGTTGGGCCGTTGTGATTTCTGTCCATTTACTGCGGAGGTGCTCCGGCGTCCGGCAAAAATAGAATCGATCCTTTTTTTGCTGGATGGCGGAACGGTAGTGGAACAGCTCTGATTGACTACAACGGGACCGTTTTTGCTGCTGAGTTCGTGCCGGAGCGGAGATAGTGGAATTTTGGGGTAAGTCTCTGGGCGACGCCATGTTTCCTTCTATGGAGTTTCATAATAACTCCTAATTATTAGATTCTAATAATGTCTTATCAACATTGTCAGTTAATTCTATTTTTCTGGCCTGAGTGGTTTTTACACCTCTTATAGAAAATGGTTTAGCAAAACTTCACCTTGATGGTTTTGTTTTTAAATGACTGCAAAAAGGACGACAGCATGTGAATGTCGGAGGGTTCGGGTTAACCCACTGTTAACTAAATAAAGATCAGGCCTCAGGGGACATTTCATTGCTTGATGTTTTGCTTTTATTGGTTTTATTTGGTTTCTGTTTTTGTTTACTTGTTGTCATGTGACTATCGCTTTGAAATGTGCTCTATAAATAAAGTATAATAAATGAAGCTCTAAAAACCCTGACCCCTCACCTATATGCTACTACGTTTGATATTGTACAGTAGCGTGTCTATCTGTATGTGTGCACCCTAACACCAACACCACCCTGAAGCCGGTAGGCTCAGACAGATGTCTGTGGTCTTTGACACACTGACGGGGTGGACTGGCCTATCTGGTGTTCTGGCACCGTCCCGGTGGGCCGCTTACCCATCTCGGGCCAACAACCCACCCACGCACTCACATTCAGCAGAATAGAGGCAACTCCGCAAGTACCCTGCTCCACCCGACCAAAGCGGACCTTTGTTTACCTGTGGATTGGCGTCCAGTATGCAGATCCGTCCTGCCTCCACCACCTCATGTATTGAGTCCATCTTTAACCCATACAAGTTGCCCTCATATTCTCCATATTCAAGATAACGCCCGTTCTTGATGTCAGCCTCCATCTTGCTGCGGCTGGTGAAAGCATACATGTGATTTTCACGTTCGCCCTTTTTGGGTTTTCTGGAAGTGTCTGGAAAGGCACAAGAACCAAGGCTGTAAATGTTGTGGCTTCATAAGCACACTCACGTTATGAATTAGAGGGCTTGCCCACTAAGAAAAGCACAGTACTCGATCTGTTTGACACGATCTATCGCTTCGAGCTTCATGTGCAGGCTGAACATGAATATAGTCTTCTACCACTTCCTGCATTAGCTACAGAAAGAAAATAGATGGAGAAACTCTGGAGTCAAGCAAATGATAGCATTCATGCTCTCTCCCATCTTGGCTCACCACCGCAGAACGCTGTGTTGATCTAGGGACCAGGAGGAAGCAGAGCGCATCATGCTAGTAGATGCAAACTGTTAGCATTAGCAACTCCACCACACAGCAGAACTCATCCAAGCTTGTGTTATTTGTGGATATAAAACATCAATGTTGCAGAGCGACCAGAGTCCGTGGTGGAGTTGTTACTGCTGAATTTAGCAACAGAACAGCACAGGTGTGAGAGGTTCTCCACTCAGTAATATCAGAGAAGGAGAAACAGCTGGCTGCTACCACTTCAACTGAAGGACAAACTACCAGAGACCCAAAAGGAAAAACACCATTTGAAGTCACGGACAACAAAAGACGTTTGGACCTGGAAACCAGCTAATCCAAGATGGCAGCAGCTCCTTTGTTTGTTGAATGTCTGTCAGTGTTTCACAGTTTTTTAAGATTTTATTTATTTATGTCTTTATTTTAGATTTTTAAAGGTATTATAGTTTTAATTGATTTTTTTATAGTATCGTTTAAATATGATAGTCAGTATTCTGTGGATTATTTGGCAAACCTTGTGGATCATATTGGTTCTAGTAGACTGAGAACTGAGTCGACCTGGAGCTAAGTGGCTACAGCCAGAACTTATATATATATATATATATATATATATATATATATATATATATATATATATATATATATATATGCTACGTATATATGTTGTGTGTGTGTGTGTGTGTGTGTGTGTGTGTGTGTTCTGTCTTCTCCATCCCCAGTGAGTCGTGGTGGATGGCTGCTTATTCTGAGCCAGGATCCTCTGGAGGTTTCTTCCTGTTAAAAGGGAGTTTTCCTCTCTACAGTCGCTGCATGCTTGCTTAATAGGAGGATTGCTGTAAAGACTCTGACACGAGTCAGTGACTCGATGCGACCTGCTGGGTTCCTTATATAGGAAACTTTTTACTGATTGGCTTAATGATCTGATCTGTCTTGAAATGTTTACTGTGTGAAGGTCCTTGAGACGACTCTGGTCGTGAATTGGCGCTTTATAAATAAAACTGAATTGAATTTAATTTGTCCATACTATGTTGAAAAACAGACTATTTATGCTTGGTTTGTTCTTAATTTACCTGAATGACAGGACACAATGTATTCAATGTGAGGGTCTTTATTCTGACTTTGGTGTGGTGCGGAAGGAGGTGACCCAGGGCTCAGTCTTGGGGCCCCTCTAATTTATCTTGTACATCAGTGACTTGCGTCTAAATGTTTCTGATGCAAATATGCACTTTTATGCTGATGATGCAGTTATTTATTGTTTTGGAACTTCACTTTCTCAGGCTATTGAATCCTTACAGAAAGCTCGTGTTGTAATCCAGCATTCACTTAATCAGTTAAAACTGGTCCTCAATGCTGAGAAGGCTAAGCTAAAGTTGCTTTCCAGTAGAAAACTGCCAGAAGTTATTCCAGTAGTGACCACTCTGGAAGGGAAGGTCATAGAGGTGGTTCAGGAATACAAGTACCTTGGTGTCCTGATTGATGACCCACTTACTTTTAAACCACACAAAAAAAAAAACTGGTGAAGAAACTAAAAATCAAGCTAGGTTGTTTTCTTCCGAAATAAGTTGTGTTTTTCTTTTGAAGAAAAATTTAGTCACTGCTACTTTTTATCCGGGTTAGATTATGGTGATCTTTTTTATATGAATGCTTCTTTTGCTGCTCTTCAAAAGCTGGACTCCGTTCATCATGCGTCTTTGAGGTTTATCACCAACTGTAGAGCCATGACACATCACTGAGATTTGTACTCACGAGTGGGATGGCCGTCACTGGCCACTAGAAGCCAGGGCCATTGCTATGTTTTTTTATATACAAGGCACTACTTGGATTATTGCCTTCTTATATTTGCACCTTAATCACACAGAGAAGTGTTGACTCCTATTCTTTAAGGTCCAAAGAGCAGCTGCTGCTCTCTTTGCCCATTCAGCTCCTTCTGATTGGAACCTGCTGCAGAAAGACTGGAAACTGACTGAACTAGTTTCCTTAAATGAATTCAAAATTAAGCTGAAAGCATCAGAGACCACATCAGTAATTTGTAATTGTTTTGAATGATCTATGACATTTTACCACTGCTTTTATGTTGTAACTGTTTAAAAGTTTGCTGCCTCTTAGGCAGGACACCCTTATAAAAGAGGGTTTTAATCTCATGGGATGTTTATTTCCTGGTTAAATGAAATAAATAACAGCGACTGATGTTTGGCACTATCTTGTTTCCTCTGGCCTTGCATGTTCCCATTTTAGAGGGGGGCGTGGCTTAAGGATGATAGCCGACAGGAGGGGTGCGGGCTCCATGACTGTTTGTTTAAAAGTTAGCTGGTTTTGCAGATTTGCTGTTGCAGCTTTAAAACGGCTATCTGGGTTTTCTGCACACTTTTTAATGGGACGTTGAAAAAAAAACAACCTTTTTAAAAGCAAAGTAATCCAAACAGTTGTGATGATTATGAATTCATAGCCATGATCTGAACAATAGATGGCACGAGTACATACATGGAATGGTGGTGCCGAAGATTTGTGGATCCCTCAGTAGGAGTTTGGCTTTAAGTCTACGCCGACCAACTCCCTGGGGACCTATCAAAATCAGAGTTTTCCTTTTGAAAGGCGGGACCTTGGCTACCTCCTCATAGAGCAGGATCTCATGTCTATCAAATTCTGAGAGAGGATAAAAACAGGAATCAGAAGGAAAGTGAAAGGCAGGATTAGCTTATTTAGTTGAACAGGTACATGAGGGCACAGAGGTTGTCACCTGCGTTTTTTGTGGTCACATACATCATCTTCTTCTTCTTCTTCCCACCAACACCAGTGCAAAGGTTTCCTGTAAAACCAAGAAAGAGCTGAGGTCAGACCTCATGCTTGCCCTTCTGTCTCCAGTCAGTCAGAAGTAAGCACACCCGCTGCTCTCCTCCTAGGTCTCACAAAACAACTAAAACTGCATGTGCTTGTTGCTAACCTGACATCTCACCAGTAGGTGGCAGCAACATGTTTTCATTTGATCAGCATGGTAATTTTCTAACCAGTTACCTGCAGGTGTCAGCTCCACGTCTCTTTTAACAAAAGCTTTCCTTTTCTCCTCCAACATCTGACTGGGAATAAGCCCTGTGCTCCCACCCTCCACATGACGGGCCTGCTCAGCACCCAGAAAAACAAAGGTCTTCTTATTATCATTTACAAGGGTGATCACTGGCTGCATAACCAGAAAAACAAATAAATGTGCATGTATGGTGTTGTGTCCGTCACCTGCCACCAGTTGACATCGTCCTGGTTGACTATCTGCAGGATGTCTCCTGTTTCAAACCTTAGGCCCGCCTCCTTACATGGAATTAAGTTGTCATTGGCTGGATCGTAGTCATAGTGGCACTTGAAGAACACCTGGGGAACCCAGAATGTGTTATCTCCCTGGTCCTTCTTGTGTTCCGTAAACTGAATATATATGAAGTAACTAAGAAACAATGAACTAGCTGCCCGAGTGCTAAGTATGTAGAGATGAGTGTTGGTTTACGATATGATTCAGGAGCACAGCTACATCACCATGGTGATTACCATTAATCACCATGGTAACAGACAGTGGACTCTATGGATTAGAGCAGTTTGTGAGTTTGGGATGCACCATGTACAAAATCTGTTCCCACTTTTTCTAAGGATTTGCAAGCAGAGTCAGACTGAAACAGCTCTTCTGGTTGTCTGTCAGTCAGTGCGGAGACATGCAACGCCATTATCTGTCCTTGTGAGCCTGCTGGAGAGCTCTGCAAGGACGGACGGAGTCGAGCTCTCTTTTCTAAACATCCGTCCATCGAGACAGAGAACTCAAGCTTGTGATTGGTCACAGGGCTGGGCAATATGGCCTCAAATCTATATTGCCATATAATCTGAAGCATGTGCGATTACGATATATACCACGATACATTTTTTTCCTTTGTTTATATATGTCAAAATGACATGCTTTAAAAAATCTTCATATGTAAAATATATTGCAGCAGAATAAAGACGTCTAAAAAGTGTAGAATGCTGCTCCTCCTCCCGCTACATGCTTGCAGTCACTGCCATTCTGTTGTTCCAATGTCGGCGCGGGTGCACATCTTAGTGACATCATGTGTTATCGCAATATTGCGGTAGAGCCAAAAACTCATCATTACCCAATTTTATATCGTTTATATTGCCCAACCCTAATTGGACAGTCTACACCGCCACCATTATATACTAAAAACACAATATAAACCCGGATACATGACAGGATACCACAAAACAGCACTACGCCCTCTGCTGTCCTGGCAGGGAATTGCTTTGCAACACTCCCCAGGAGACGGAGATGAGAGCAAAATGTCTATAATAATAATAATAATACATTTTATTTAAAAGCGCCTTTCAGAACACCCAAGGTCACTTAACAGAAAATAATTCAGAAAATACATTAAAACAACAATAAAACACAAAGAAGAAAAAACAAAGAGAGAAACAGTTCAATAAAATCAGAGGTCATAGGCAGATTTAAACATGTGTGTTTTGAGTTTGGTTTTGAAAAGGGTGAAACTGTCGATGTTCCTGATGTCTGGGGGGAGTGAGTTCCAGAGGCGGGGAGCAGAGCGGCTGAAAGCTCTGCTCCCCATGGTAGCGAGACGGGCAGAAGGAACCGCAAGATGGATGGAAGAAGAAGATCTGAGAGAACGGGATGGGGTGTGAATACTTATAAGGTCTGAGATATATGGAGGAGAGAGGTTATGGATGGCTTTGAAGGTATGGAGGAGAATTTTGAAGATGGACCTGAATTTAACTGGGAGCCAGTGAAGCTGTTAGAGAAACCGGGGTGATGTGGTGAAAGGAAGGGGTTCTGGTGATAATACGGGCTGCTGAATTCTGGACCAGTTGCAGTTTATGAAGGAGTTTGTTGGGGAGACCATAAAGAAGTGAACTGCAATAGTCGAGACGGGAGGTGACGAGGCTGTGGACGAGAATGGCGGCAGTGTGAGGGGTAAGGGAGGGGCGCAGACGGTTTATGGAACGTAGATGGAAGTATGCTGACCGAATTATGTTATTAATGTGAGCTTGAAAAGAAAGTGAGCTGTAGAGGATTACACCCAGACTCTTGACCTGAGGGGAGGGGGAGACTGTGGCGCTGTCAATAGTTAAAGAAAAGCTGTCAGATTTGGAGATGGTGGATTTGGTACCAACTAGAAGTTCAGTTTTATTGCTGTTGAGTTTGAGGAAATTAGAGGTGAACCATGATTTGATTTCTGAGAGGCAGAGGGTAAGGGAGGATGTTGGGAGAGTTGAGTTGGGTTTACTGGAAATGTAGAGCTGGGTGTCATCCGTGAAGCAGTGAAACTGGATATTATATTAATCAATCAATCAATCAATCAATCAAAGCTTTATTTATAAAGCGCCTTCCGCAACCCTGTCGGGAACCCCAAGGCACTGAACATAGTACATGAGAAAGTTAAATATGGTGAATAAATTGAAAATAAAAGCAATTCAAATTACAAATGACAAAAAAAGGTAAAACATTCTAGTAGAAGACAAATGGGTAAAACAAGGGAGAGAGTGAACCAATGAAAACAGGGAAATAAAATCAACATAAAAGAGGGCCAAAGTCAAACACTTTCAGGGAACGCCAAGCGGAGGAGGTGGGTTTTTAGGCGACTCTTAAAGACCATCAGAGATGGGGGCAGCCTGACTGAGGGTGCCAACTGGTTCCAGAGTGACAGGGCTAGGACGGAGAAAGCCCGGTCCACGCGAGTACGACACCTAGAACGAAGGACAGCAAGCAGGCCTTGGTCAGAGGAGCATGATGGGGAATGTCTGTTCAGGAGTGTGGCCAGATAGGGGGGACCACCACCCTGGAAGAAATTATAAACAAAGACGAGGAGATTATTATTCAATTTGTGGAAGATGTTGCCGATAGGGAGGAGATAGACTATGAAGAGGAGGGGCCCCAGGACAGAGCCCTGGGGCACACCTGACCTGACTGGGGAGGGTTTTGAGGAAAAGGATTTTAACTGGATGAACTGTGGCCAGTAAGGTAAGATTGAAACCAGCGGAGGGGGTCTACGTTCGTGCGTGTGTGTCTCCCTTTTGGAGCTGACGGAGAAGTATAAATCCGGCTTTAGAAAAGAGAGCTGGACTCCGTCCGTCCTTGCGAGGGCTCTCCAGCAGGCTCGCAAGGACAGATAACGGCGTTGCGTGCGTTCGTCCCGACGCAGACAAAGAAGCATAAATTAGGCAACAGCATTGATTATGTTTGGGGTTAGGGTTAGGCAATACCGTCACAAAAATGAATGGAAGTTTATGGAAGATCCTCACTATGTCAGAAAAACAGACGCATGTGTGTGTGTGTGTGTGTGTGTGTGTGTGTGTGTGTGTGTGTGCGTGCGTGCGTGCGTGAGTGCGTGCGTGTGAAACCAGTTTGCCCTGCTTGTTGATATCAGAAACCGCGCTGATCCTGCTGCTGTTTTATAGACCTGCTCGGTTCTAAATGGGTGAGTAAATAACTAGCGTTTGTGGTAGTGTACAATACTATTGTATAGTTACCTTTGAATTAAATGTATTTGTTTATATCCACATTTATTAAATCCATCTTTTGCTGTAAAAACTGCATTTAAAACTATGGAAACACTGTTTCTCTGCAGGAGTGTGTGTGTGTACATTTTTATCTCAGTCTGTTTACATAAACAAAAATGATCAAATTTTACAATCGTGGCGTTTCGTTTAGAAAAATGTCTTTATATTGTAAAATTTACCAGCCTGCCTCTTCTGTTTAAGTTTGACTTCTTGCCAGAATTGTCGCGGCTCACTCACGGCTCACAAAAAAATTGGAGCTCATGCCGAAGCGTTCGCTGCACGGCGTGAGCCTTCGTGGCGCCTCACAGCTGATGTGATTGAGACCGTAGGTAAAACAAAGGCATCGAATAGAAGCACTCGTCGTTCCACGGCGCTCTGCGGCGTGTTGTCACGCTTCCGTGTCTGGTGTGTTCCGGGCGTCACTGGCACCACTCCTCCCACTGTGACCTGTGATGTTTCTCAGGCCTCCCCATGCACCTCGAGCATTGTTCTGCCCCAGCTGTTTCTCCAGCTTCTTCCTGTAGAAGTCTTTAGCCCGTCTGATCTCATATTTGAGCTCCTTCTAGCCTCGTCCATGCTCCTCTTTGTCTCCAGCCATAAAAGCTTTTTTCTTATCATTCAGCAGGGATTTAAGCTCAGGGGTCAACCAGGGTTTAATATTCAAGAAGCACCTCCCTCTTCGTGTTGGGACAATGTTCTCTATGCAGAAATTAACATAATTAACTAATAAATTAATAATAAACACAATTTTTACTTGTGGAAAATAGCAGGAGGTCATCAGTAAACAGTGTAAGGTAACACGAAACCCGAACACACAACTCAGTTGAAAAATGGTGGTGCTGCTGGACATTTTGCTCAAATTTATGGCTTTTTGTCAGACTGAACCAGGAAATGGCTGCAGGCAGTGAACCAGAAGACATAAACCAGTGACTCCACCCCCTAGCCACTCAGTGGCCAGAATTACGATGCCGGCCTGACTCAGTCTTGCCAGGTACTTCAACGTAGCAGGGACTAAAAATGGGCGAAAAGAGGGAAAATACCAAACCGAGCTGGACCGGTCCCAGTTACTCGGAGTAGTGTTCCTGGAAAAACGGCTATACGAGGGAAAGGTGGGGAGAGTGGAGGCAAGTGAGGTGTGATTAAAATCACCGCTGATGAGAATGAGCGCATCCGGATGGGCCGTTTGCAGCTCCTCCACAGAACTTAGGAGCCGCTCGCATGTGGCGACCGCGTCAGCCGGGGGGGTGGGGGTGGGGGGTGCACATTAAACACTATTACGTGTGAAAACTCTCTTGGGATGCAATAGGACCGGAGGCCAACAGCCAATAACTCAATGTCCATTGTACAGAGTTGTATGATCACATGCGCCTGGTTGCACCACCTCTCATTAATAAACACAGCCAGACCTCCACCTTTGCTCTTGCCGCTCCGCTCTGCCCCCGTGACTTTAAATCCTTCCAGGGAAACCTCAGAGTCAGCAATGAGCTCATTCATCCACGCTTCCATAAAAAACATCATCATCAAACTTATTGGGCATTTCCCATAATCACAGAGGGTCATATCTCCGTTTCCTCTCCTGGAGCTTACAACCCGCTCTGTACCCTCAATGTCTCCTCCTTAACTCTGGGGCAGAACTGGCTTTTCTGTGGAGAAGAGAGACGGTGTCCGCAGCGCCAACAGCTGATCCCTGGTGTAAAAAACTGGTGCATGGATGAAGCCGGAGGAATTTCCTGGTGCGTTCCCAACAAGTTCAAAAAACAGTGAAGAAATGAACACAAACGTCACAAAAGTTCTCCTGTGGATCGTGTGATGGCGTGAACTCATGCCCACAATGAAGACAAGCAAAGAAACGTGGTGTGAATGAAGTTTTAGTTAGTTAGGGTTGGGAGTGGAACAGCCTTGGTCAGGGTCAGGGTCAGGGTCAGGGTTAGGCATAACACAGTCACAAAAACGAATGAAAGTCAATGGAGGGTCCTCACGAAGATAAAAAGACGGATGTGTGTGTGTGTCTGTGCGTGTGTGTGCGTGTGCGTGCGTGCATGCGTGCGTGTGTGTGTTACCTGTCTTGGGGGAAAGGTCTCATGGTAGCTGGGCAGTATCTTCAGCACCACGATCCCACTGGCAGCTTGGAGCTCCTCTAGCAGGACTCGCGGGTCCCGACCCACCTCTCTGCCATTTACCTAGCACAGAAGCAGCAAACGCACACACACACGTTTAATATATACAGCTCTTCAGAATAAACCTGGCTTTAAAAGAAGATTTCGGTTCAGTATGAAACCAAATATATCATGCATTTATTATTAAAGCTGCTTCACTGAATCTGCAAAACAAGCTAGCTTTAAAACACAAAAGCAGTCAGAACTCTTTACAGCATAATCAGTCATTCACCCATTCACACCCTGGTGGTGATGAGCTACAGAACAGCCACAGCTGCCCTGGGACCCACTGACGGAGGCGTGGCTGCCGTACACAGGCACCACCAGGCCCTCCGGCAGCCATCAGCTGGTGGGGGGGGGGGCGTGTCTTGCACAAGGACACAATCACAGCCACAGTCTGAGCAGGACTTGATCCTGTAACCCTCTGGGTATGAGACAGGGTCTTAACTCCTCTGCCATCGTTGTCACATGCATGAGAAGGTGCTAACTCCTGGTCACAGCAAGGGTTTGGTCCTGCATCCTCCTTGCTGTGAGACAACAGTGTTACTCTGAGCCGCCATGCAGCCCAGGCTGAACAGACACTGACCTCTTTGATGATGTCTCCAACATGCAGAAGGCCTTGCTGGTCTATCATCCCACCATGAAGGATCCGGGCGATCACCAGCTCACCACCCTCCACTTTAAAGGTTATTCCCTGTGCAAGGGGCACAACCGCAGCCGCCTTGTTAGGCGGAGCGCCACACAAAGTTGAATGAGCTCAGCCACATTTTGTGTTTGATGGTTTCCTACCAGATGCTCCCCAGCCACAATACGTATGCCCACCATGCGGATAGCATCAGGAGGCGGGTGCAGGCTGTTCATTTGGCTGTCTTCAGCTTCTTCATCATTAAAATCACAGGGACTGAGAGGTGGGCTGTCACACACCTGGGACGCCACTGAGTCATGAGTCTCCAGCAAAGACTGAAACACAAAACTCCGACATTTCCATCCTTTTGTATGTGCTATTACAGTTCTGTAGCACCATATAAGCGTATGCAGTCCACACCTGGAAGTGAGGCTGCGTGAGGATGCGAGTGAGCTCAGCTGCAGTGTCAGAGCGATGTGTGAATGGGTCCAGGTCTCTGAGGATCTCCAGCAGGAGCTCCACGTTGTTTTCCCTTACTGGTGACAGTCGTGGCTCCTTCAGGCTCTCCTCCTGCTCCTAACACACAGTCATCAACAGCATGGGGGGGGGGGTGAGTCACAGATGGTCACCGAGTCAGCCTCGTATCTCAGCACGCATGTCAGCATAACACACCGGAGGGCTCTCCATGATGCCTTTCAGGTAGATGAGGTCCAGATCATTGGCAATGGTGGAGCTGGTGGTGCTGTCACTCATCGCATCCAACACCTGGGGCCCTGACACACACACACACACACACACACACACACACACACACACACGGTTAATGATACTGCAGCAGGGGGAGCAACATTTGACTCAAAACGATGTTGATGTGACCACTTTGAAGAACATCCAATGTTTTGTGCATTTATCACTGTTGCCTGCTCACACTGAAGAGCTGTGAATAAATGTGTGTGTGTGGTCTCACCAGGCTCTGTCCTGGTGGAGGCCACAGGCATGGCAGAACTTCAGTCAGTCTGAGAGAGACAGAGAGAGAGAATCAGAGCAGGAAAATCACCAGCACTGGAGGAAGGTTTCAGCAAAAAGCTACACACACGTTGTTCGGCTCAGATTCATTATTTACTACTTATTTACGTATGCTCCACTGTGGTCCTGAAGGGTGTTTTTAGTAAATTCAGAGGAAGTGACGCGTATTAAAGACAAATGACAGAAGTAGGAGTTTGTGGAACAACAGAGGTGAAGATCTGCCTCCTGGTTGGTTTTTCCAGTGGGGCGAAAGCATCGGGACAGAGGTGAGGTTTGCTAAAGCTTCCTTTGTTGTCCTAGCTGAAGTTGTGTTGTAGCGATGGCAGGATGAAAACAGCACATCAGACAGCTTCCTTGGTGCTGCTGAGCAAGACGCTGACAGAGTTCAGCAACATGAGAAGGTCCTAAAAGATGATCCATCAAGCTCTGCTGTGACAAACTGGTTGTGATGAAAACTGAGGTTTCCATCTGTGAACTGTAACAAGCATCTGGTCTCCTGCAGCTGTGATGATGCAAACAGCAGGAAGTGACAACAGCAGATGGGCGGAGCTCCTGTGATTGTTCTGGAAATGAGCATTCATAGAGAGAGAGAAACACTGATAGGGGAATGAAAACAAGGAGGTGTTTGTGAGTGTGACTGATCTTTACATCACCATGGCAACACCTAAAGACGAGCAAGAGAGCAGAGTCACACGTCTCCCTAAACATCCATCCAAGTTTGCAACCGGAGTAAAACGTCGTGTCAAAGCTCATGGCTGCCATGGAAACAAGTCCTCCTGTTCTATCACACACACACACACACACGCACACACACACACACACACACACACACACACTTGTGTGTTTTTTTATGTTTCAAACAGCTGGAGGTGCTGTTCTGTTTTATGTTCGTGAGCACATCTCTCAGTTCTCATATAATAAAATCACGTTTTTCACAGTTCAGCTGATGGTCTAAAAGGTTGTTTAATTATTTTTAGTAGAACTCTGGTTTAACTTGGGCTATTAACAAAAATAAAAACTGGTGTGTAGTTTATAATCTGCAGTTTAAACAAAAATTGCAAGCAAAGCTCAGAGAGGCGGAGTCTTGCTGCTGCGACGTCCCAAAGGTGTGTTTTTATTGGTCGGTTGCAAACAGGAGTCGTAGGTTTTCAAGCATGCTTGTAGGTTGTCGGAGGCTGTCTTTGGTCGTGAGACGGCTCAGAAGCAGAGCCGGTCAGACTGGACAACCACAGATTTGTAAATCACCCTCACATTCACCGTTCTTTCACACAAATATGCTCCCGACGAGGGATTTAGCTAAGACGGTGTCAGTACCAGATCGACTCATGCAGCCAGATCGGCTCGGGGTCCCTCGTCTGCAAATTACGCCACCATACATGATTGGCTGAACGTTACAATACCACGGCCATCAAAGTTACGTTAGCATGTTGACAATGAAGATTTTGATTGGTCAGAACGAATTTACGGTTGTAGTCTTAGCGGTTGTAGTCCTGTAGTCCAAAAATCTACACTTTTCGGAGAAAATATGTTTGAATTTCCAAAGGAAATGTAAATAAAAAGCAAAGACATCAACTACATCAATTACACATTAATACAGGTGTGCCTTCACATATAAGAACTGTTGTGTTTTTTGCCAGTCTGATGTTGGTTTTATGTAGTTTCACATTCTTTACAAAACAAAGATAATGTGATGTTTTAATAACAAATGACAATAAAAAAGAACACATTTAGGTCGTAACAAACAATAATTATGAATAAAACTGCTGATGTCTTTCCAAAACTTAAGTGTATTCATACTGTTTTCTATCATCTGCTGATTCTTTTCTCTGAACTAATGTATAACAGAGGTGTGTGTGTGTGTGTGTGTGTGTGTGAGATTGTGTGTGTGTGTGTGTGTGTGTGTGTGTGTGTGTGTGTGTGTGTGTGTGTGTGTGTGTGTGTGTGTGTGTGTGTGTGTGTGTGTGTGTGTGTGTGTGTGTGTGTGTGTGCATGAGATCCCTTTGCTGTTGGTGGAAAGTTCACATATTCAGCTGATAAGGATAGTTCAGCTGCGTTTCGCTGCAGAGGGACAGATTATATATATATATATATATATATATATATATATATATATATATATATATATATATATATATATATATATATATATATATATATATATGTACATATTATTGGAGCCTATGGAAACCCATAGGCTCCAATAACCCAACATATATCCTCCTCCTTGAACCGTCACCTTATCGTGGTGGAGGACTTTGAGTGCCCTAATGATCCTCGGAGCTATGTTGTCTGGGGCACTTTGTGCCCCTGGTAGGATCTCCCATGACAAATTGGTCTTTGGTGAAGGGTGAGACAAAGAACGGTTCACAGGATCTTTCGTGGAGGTAAACTCAAAGAGTCGGAGTACCCGGCCCGGATGGTTACCGGGGTCCCACCCTGGAGCCAGGCCTGGGGTTGGGGCCCGTGAGCGAGCACCTGGTGGCCGGGCTTTCGCCCATGGGGCCCGGCCGGGCCCAGCCCGAACCGGATACATGGGCTCATCCAACTGTGGAACAACCACCCGCAGGAGGAACATGAAGGGTCCGGTGCAATGTGGATCGGGTGGCAGACCAAGGCAGGAGCCTTGGCGGTCCGATCCCCGGACAAGAAAACTGGTTTTTGGGACATGGAACGTCACCTCACTGGCGGGGAAGGAGCAGGAGCTTGTGGCAGAGGTTGAGCGGTACCGGCCAGATATAGTCAGACTCACCTCGACACATAGCATTGGTTCTGGAACCCGAGACCTTGAGAGGGGTTGGATACTCTCCTTTGCTGCAGTTGCTCGGGGTGAGAGGCGGAGGGCTGGGGTTGGCTTTTGTTAGCCCCAAGACTCTCTGCCTGTGTGTTGGGGTTTACCCCGGGGGACAAGAGGGTAGCTTCCCTGTGCCTTCGGGCCGGGGAACGGGTCCTGACTGTTGTTTGTGCTTACGGGCCAAATATCAGTTCAGAGTACCCACCCTATTTGGAGTCCCTGGGACGAGTGCTAGATAGTGCTCCATCAGGGGACTCCATTGTCCTGCTGGGGGACTTCAATGCTCACGTGGGCAATGACAGCATGACCTGGAGGGGTGTGATTGGGAGGAACGGCCCGCCTGATCTGAACTCGAGTGGTGTTTTGTTATTGGACTTCTGTGCAAGCCGCAGTTTGGCCATAACGAACACCATGTTCGAACATAAGGATGCCCATCGGTACACTTGGTACCAGGGCAGCCTAGGTCACAGGTCGATGATAGACTTTGTAGTCGTATCATCTGACCTGCGGCCGTATGTTTTGGACACCCGAGTGAAGAGAGGAGCGGAGCGGTCAACTGATCACCACCTGGTGGTGAGTTGGATCAGATGGCAGGGGAAGATGCCGTGTAGACCTAGCAGACCCAAACGCATAGTGAGGGTCTGCTGGGAACACCTGGCAGAAGAACCTGATTAAGACGGTCTTCAACTCCCACCTCCGGCAGAGCTTTGACTGCGTCCCGAGAACAGTGGGGGACATTGACTCCGAGTGGGCCTTGTTCCACTCTGCGATTGTTGAGGCGGCTGTTGCTAGCTGTGGTCGTAAGGTGGCCGGTGCCAGTTGTGGTGGCAACCCCCGTACCCGCTGGTTGACACCAGAGGTTCGGGGAGCCGTCAGGCTGAAGAAGGAGGCCTACAGGGCTTGGCTGGTCTGTGGGTCTCCGGAGGCAGCAGACAGGTACCGGATAGCCAAGCAGGGTGCAGCAGTGGCAGTTGCCGAGGCAACATCTCGGGCGTGGGAGGAGTTTGGTGAGGCCATGGAGAAAGACTATCGATCGGCTCCAAAGGGGTTTCTGGCAAACTGTCCGGCGCCTCAGGAGAGGAAGGCAGCAACTCGCTCACACTGTTTACGTCAACTGAGGTTATAGTCGGACGGTGGAAGGAATACTTTGAGGAGTTCCTCAATCCCACCTATGCGCATTCCGAGGAGGAACCAGAGCCGGGAGACCTGGGGATGGACTGTCCAATCTCGGGGGCAGAAGTTGCTGAGGTAGTCAAACAACTACACAGCGGCGGAGCCCCGGGGGCAGATGAGGTTCGTCCTGGGTATCTCAAGGCTATGGATGTTGTAGGGCTGTCATGGTTGACACGTCTCTGCAACATTGCGTGGTCATCAGGGGCAGATCCTGTGGAGTGGTAGACCGGGGTGGTGGTCCCCATCTTTAAGAAGGGTGACCTGAGGGTGTGTTCTAACTATAGGGGGATCACACTCCTCAGCCTCCCTGGAAAGGTCTACTCCAAGGTACTGGGAAGGAGGGTCCGATCGATAGTTGAATCTGAGATTGAGGAGAAGCAATGTGGTTTTCGTCCTGGCCGTGGAACTGTGGACCAGCTCTATACCCTTACAAGGGTGATGGAGGGGACATGGGAGTTTGCCCAACCAATCCACATGTGTTTTGTGGACTTGGAGAAGGCTTATGACTGTGTCCCCAGGGGCACCCTGTGGGGGACACTCCAGGAGTATGGGGCGGGTGGCTTTCTGTTAAGGGCCCTTCAGTCCCTTTACCAGAGGAGCGTGAGTTTGGTCCGCATTGCCGGTAGTAAGTCAGACCTGTTCCTGGTGAGGGTTGGACTCCGCCAGGGCTGCCCTTTGTCACCGGTTCTGTTCATTACCTTTATGGACAGAATTTCTAGGAGCAGCCGTGGTGTGGAGTGTGTTGAGTTTGGTGGCAGGAGAATCTCGTCTCTGCTTTTTGCGGATGATGTGGTCCTCCTAGCTTCATCCAGCTCTGACCTTCAGCTCTTGCTGGGTAGGTTCTCGGCCGAGTGTGAAGCGGCTGGGATGAGGATCAGCACCTCTAAATCTGAGACCATGGTTCTCGACCGGAAAAGGGTGGCTTGCCAACTCCGTGTCAGGGGAGAGGTCCTACCTCAAGTGGAGGAGTTTATGTATCTCGGGGTCTTGTTCACGAGTGAGGGTAGGAGTGATCGGGAGATCGACAGGCGGATTGGTTCAGCTTCAACAGTGATGCGGACGCTGAGCAGATCTGTCGTGGTGAAGAGGGAGCTGAGCCAGAAAGCCAGGCTCTCGATTTACTGGTTTATCTACATCCCAATCCTCACCTATGGTCATGAGCTTTGGGTAATGACCGAAAGAACGAGATCGAGGATACAAGCGGCCGAAATTAGTTTCTTCCGTAGGGTGGCCGGGCTCAGCCTTAGAGATAGGTTGAGGAGCTCGGACATTCGGGAGGGACTCGGAGTAGAACCGCTGCTCCTCCAGATCGACAGGAGCCAGTTGAGGTGGTTTGGGCATCTGGTCAGGATGCCTCCTGGACGCCTCCCCGGGGAGGTGTTTCGGGCACGTCCTGCCGGCAGGAGGCCCCCGGGTCGACCCAGGACACGTTGGAGAGGTTACATCTCCAATCTGGTCCGGGAACGCCTTGGGGTCCTGCCAGAGGAGCTGGTGGAGAAGGCCGGGAAGAGGACGGTCTGGAGCTCCCTAGTTGGGATGCTGCCCCTGCGACCCGGATAAGCGGAGGAAGACGACGACGACAATGATATATATATATATATATATGGACAATGGGTTTCCATGGACTCCAATAATACGTATATATATATATATATACATATATATATATATATATATATATATATATATATATATATATATATTTAACAGAGCCTGACATTGATTTTGCAATCAAAACAAAACTCCTCCAGCATTCCTTCAACTAGTTCATGCCCAATTCAGTTATCAGAATAAGAACCGCATCTAGCGGGGGTTCATAGAGAGCGGTATGCTAACTAGCTTACCAAAGTTAGCTTACGTTCTCTCTGCAGCTGTTCACCAATGTAAACATGTTGCTGACTTTGCCTAAATTCACCCCTTTGGATTTATAACTTTATGTTGTAAACAGCGTTTCACTTTACACCAAAGCTGATTGTTAAAAAGTCCAGATCCCTACCAGCTTCTGTTGCTGGTGGTGTTACCGGGTTCAGCTGGTGCTCTCACACCGGAATGAGAAGATCTCTGAACACCGACGCTATATAAATAAATAACGTCATTTTAACACACGTAATCATACATCTGAGCTTAAATATTGTTAATAATTGTCTCACTTTACACTACAGTGGACGGCGGGCATCCTCCAGGGTGACATACCCATCCATCAGGATTATCAATAACTAGTATAAACACATCACATTTATCCCTGTCCCTGTCTTCCTCGTGAAATAAATGAACGTTAATCTTACCCGGTAAAAACATGTTCGCTGCAAATCTGAGGCCTGCTAGTCCGCTTGATTGATCGCTGCAGTTCATCTCCGTCCTCAGTCTCCATCAAAGTTATTAAAAAGAAAAAAACGAGTTGAGTTTACGTCCTTGTCTGTTAGTGCAGCCGACCACGCAGCAAGCTAAAACCATTTTACTGTTAAATCAACTAAATAAAAGCCATAAAAGGCTACAAACTGGCTTGTTTTAACTAGCTTCACTGGAGTTTCTACGAGTGTAAACGGTCTTTTTGCCGTCCATCATGGCAGAGGGGGCGGCCACATGACTGGCGTGATGTCACGTGCAAAGGGTCAATAGGCTTAGGCTACTGAAGGACACACTGACCACTTTCCACACACACTACAATTTCCCTCTTAATTGCATTATTTCCTGCTATTTCAGCTGTTAACTTTACAGTTGTTTATTTTTCTCCAAGTGTTTTTTCTCTGATTTCCAGTCAGATTATCTGACTGGATCCTCTCCATAAGATGCACTAAAATACTAAAAACAACAACTTCACACGTCTGCAGCACTTTTCACACTCCTTTATACGGTTGATTAGGGGGTAACTTACTCTTTAAGCACCAGAGCAGGTCCCTACAGCATTTTTCATATTTTTTACTTGTTTACACAAACTGCAGTTATTAAATTTTGTCTATTACATTTTTCAGTGGCTAGTTCCAAATGAAGGTGGATCTCATTTGCTGTCCTCGTAGAAGATCCCACCTTCATCTTTTCACGTCTGCCCCCGCCCCTTCTCCTTCTGAGGCTGTTATTTATACACCCCCCCCCCCCCCCCCACACACACACACACACACACACACACGCACACCACACACACGCTACCCCTCCTCCCTTCATCTCTCACCATCATCCATCTGCTGAGCTGTGAAAACAAAGAAACAAATGTGACGTTCACACTTACACGGAGTCCTAAGCGCTGCTGCATCCTCCTCACGCATCAGTCTCACCGCTTCCTGCTGTTTCCCTTTGATTGATGAACTCAAACCGGACCGTGTACCTGCTCTATATTCACCTGTGTGTTTATAATGAACCGTCCACATCTACAGCGTGAGCCCCGTTAGGGTCTGGTTCTGGACCAGGGCGATGTTTATGTGCGGGTGCGTGCCGTGGAGTCATCAACACTGACAACAACAACGTCACCATCCTCTTGACACATGTGAGTCACGGAGCAGGTGCTCTACTCCCGGGTCAGATAACCAACCACAGCACCCACCACCCACAGGTACATGAAGGTAAACGCGTGCTGGTTGTCCACGGGGAACAAAGAATAATCGGTTATAGCGATTCTAGCGCCGCGCGCTGAACGCACCTTTGTGCTTCCGCCAGAACCCAAACAGCACCCCAGCGTCTGGAACGTGCTCCACCAGCTCAGAACACCTCCACCCGCTTAAAGCCCACCTCCACCTACCGTTAACGAGGCGGCACGAGCAGCTCCCTGGATGTCAAGTCTCGTGCGCGTGTTGTTGTGGTTTGTCTCCTGGTGGACGTGAACGACTGCAGCGGAGCCAAAAGCGGAAACAAATCTGCAACTTCCGCCAAATTTTCAGTATAAAAGTCTCTCAGTACTCAGAGAGAAACCATCGAGATAAACTCACATAAAATATAAAATATGGGGCACAGGGCACATCTTTTTTATTAGGATTTTTATTTTAAAAAATTAAGTGATTACTTTCAATAGCTCCTGGGTCAGCTGATTTTAATACTCCAAACCATTTCTCAATGATGTCACTAATGTAGACCAATGAGACATTAACTTTTATAACATTTCACAAGATACAATATTTTTTATTATGATTTTTATCAAAATTTAACAGATTTCTTTAAATAGGTCCTATGTTAATTTTTTTGGGGAAATTAAGGGATTTTTTTCTATAGCTCTTAGGTTATTGATTTTAATACCTAAAACCATGTCTCAATTGTGTTACTAAGCTAGATGAATGAGACACAGCAGTTTTTCACAGTTTAAAAGATCTGATGTTTTTATTAGGATTTTTATCAAAAAATCAGCGATTTCTATCGAAATTGAAAGGGTTGTTTTCAATAGTTATCAATGATTTTACAAAGCTAGACCAATGAGACACAGCAGTTTTTATGACGTTTCACAAGATTTGATCTTTTTTATTAGGATGATCCTTAAAACTTCAGTGATTTATTTCAATAGCTTCTAGGTTAATTTATTTTAATACCCAAAACCATTTCTAAATAATGTTACTAATGTAGACCAATGAGACACAGTTGTTGTTTTCATATTTCACAAGATCTCATCATTTTTAGGATTTTTATAAAAAATTAAGTGATTTATTTCAATAGCTCTTAAGTTGATTGCTCTAAATACTCCAAACCATTTCTCAATGCTTAGCAATGCAGATTCAGGCCATTGCAATTAAAATCTTTGACCTCAATCAAACCCTTCCTCCCACAAATAAAACAAGATTGTACCTTTTGAAATGTAAAACAACTGATTTGTCTCATTGGTCTAGCTTAGTAACATAATTGAGAAATGGTTTTGGGTATTAAAATCAATTAGTTATTGACAGAAATCAATGATTTTTTTAATAAAAATCCTAATAAAAAAGATTGAATCTTGTGAAATGTTATGAAAACTGCTGTGTCTCATTGGTCTAGCTTAATAATATCATTGAGAAATGGTTTTGGGTATTCAGACTGATTTATCTAGGAGCTATTGAAAAAAATCCCTTCATTTTGGATAAAAATCATAATAAAAAAGATCAGATTGTGTGAAATGTGTTAAAATTGTTCTGACATGTAAATGTAGTTTAGTAACACAACTCAGAAGTAATTTTGAGTCATTTAGCCTATTATTCTGGAAGCATTCAATTTTTTTCTTTTTTTTTTCTCCTCCTTGAACCGTCACCTTATCGTGGTGGAGGAGTTTGAGTGCCCTAATGATCCTAGGAGCTATGTTGTCTGGGGCACTTAGTGCCCCTGGTAGGGTCTCCCATGGCAAATTGGTCTTAGGTGAAGGGTGAGACAAAGAACGGTTCGAAGGATCTTTCATGGCGGTTAAAACGAAGAGTCGGAGTACCCGGCCCGGAGGGTTACCGGGGTCCCACCCTGGAGCCAGGCCTGGGGTTGGGGCCCGTGAGCGAGCGCCTGGTGGCCGGGCTTTCGCCCATGGGGCCCGGCCGGGCCCAGCCAGAACCGGATACATGGGCTCGTCCAACTGTGGACCCACCACCCGCAGGAGGAACATGAAGGGTCCGGTGCAATGCGAATCGGGTGGCAGACCAAGGCGGGAGCCTTGGCGGTCCAATCCCCGGACAAGAAAACTAGTTTTTGGGACATGGAACGTCACCTTGCTGGCGGGGAAGGAGCCGGAGCTTGTGGCAGAGGTTGAGCGGTACCGGCTAGATATAGTCGGACTCACCTCGACACATTGCATTGGCTCTGGAACCCGAGACCTGGAGAGGGGTTGGACACTCTACTTTGCTGGAGTTGCTCCGGGTGAGAGGCGGAGGGCTGGGGTTGGCTTTTTGTTAGCCCCGAGACTCTCTACCTGTGTGTTGGGGTTTACCCTGGGGGACAAGAGGGTAGCTTCCTTGCGCCTTCGGGTCGGGGAACGGGTCCTGACTGTTGTTTGTGCTTATGGGCCAAATATCAGTTCAGAGTACCCACCCTTTTTGGAGTCCCTGGGACGAGTGCTAGATAGTGCTCCATCAGGGGACTCCATTGTCCTGCTGGGGGACTTCAATGCTCACGTGGGCAATGACAGCTTGACCTGGAGGGGTGTGATTGGGAGGAACGGCCCACCTAATCTGAACTCGAGCGGTGATTTGTTATTGGACTTCTGTGCAAGCCGCAGTTTGGCCATAACGAACACCATGTTCGAACATAAGGATGCCCACCGGTACACTTGGTACCAGGGCAGCCTAGGTCACAGGTCGATGATAGATTTTGTAGTCGTATCATCTGACCTGCGGCCGTATGTTTTGGACACCCGAGTGAAGAGAGGGGCGGAGCTGTCAACTGATCACCACCTGGTGGTGAGTTGGATCAGATGGCAAGGGAACATGCCGCGTAGACCTGGCAGACCCAAACGCATAGTGAGGATCTGCTGGGAACGCCTGGCAGAAGAACCTGTCAAGACGGTCTTCAACTCCCACCTCCGGCAGAGCTTTGACCACGTCCCGAGAGCAGTGGGGGACATTGAGTCCGAGTGGGCCTTGTTCCACTCTGCGATTGTCGAGGCGGCTGTTGCTAGCTGTGGTCGTAAGGTGGCCGGTGCCAGTTGTGGTGGCAACCCCCGTACCCGCTGGTGGACACCAGAGGTTCGGGGAGCCGTCAGGCTGAAGAAGGAGGCCTACAGGGCGTGGCTGGTCTGTGGGTCTCCGGAGGCAGCAGACAGGTACCGGATAGCCAAGCGGGGTGCAGCAGTGGCAGTTGCCGAGGCAAAATCTCGGGCGTGGGAGGAGTTTGGTGAGGCCATGGAGAAAGACTATCGATCGGCTCCAAAGAGGTTCTGGCAAACTGTCCGGCGCCTCAGGAGAGGAAGGCAGCAACTCGCTCACACTGTTTACAGTGGGGATGGGGAGCTGCTGACGTCAACTGAGGCTATAGTCGGACGGTGGAAGGAATACTTTGAGGAGCTCCTCAATCCCACCAATGCGCATTCCGAGGAGGAACCAGAGCTGGGAAGCCTGGGGATGGACTGTCCGATCTCGGGGGCAGAAGTTGCTGAGGTAGTCAAACAACTACACAGCGGCGGAGCCCCGGGGGCAGATGAGGTTCGTCCTGGGTATCTCAAGGCTATGGATGTTGTAGGGCTGTCATGGTTGACACGTCTCTACAACATTGCGTGGTCATCGGGGGCAGTTCCTAGGGAGTGGTAGACCGGGGTGGTGGTCCCCATCTTTAAGAAGGGTGACCTGAGGGTGTGTTCTAACTATAGGGGGATCACACTCCTCAGCCTCCCTGGAAAGGTCTACTCCAAGGTACTGGGAAGGAGGGTCCGATCGATAGTTGAATCTCAGATAGAGGAGGAGCAATGTGGTTTTCGTCCTGGCCGTGGAACTGTGGACCAGCTCTATACCCTTGCAAGGGTGATGGAGGGGGCATGGGAGTTTGCCCAACCAATCCACATGTGCTTTGTGGATTTGGAGAAGGCTTATGACCGTGTCCCCAGGGGCACCCTGTGGGGGACGCTCCAGGGGTATGGGGTGGGTGGCTTTCTGTTAAGGGCCATTCAGTCCCTTTACCAGAGGAGCGTGAGTTTGGTCCGCATAGCCGGTAGTAAGTCGGACCTGTTCCCAGTGAGGGTTGGACTCCGCCAGGGCTGCCCTTTGTCACCGGTTCTGTTCATCACTTTTATGGACAGAATTTCTAGACGCAGCCGTGGTGTGGAGTGTGTCGAGTTTGGTAGCAGGAGAATCTCGTCTCTGCTTTTTGCGGATGATGTGGTCCTCCTAGCTTCATCCAGCTCTGACCTTCAGCTCTTGCTGGGTAGGTTCGCGGCCGAATGTGAAGCGGCTGGGATGAGGATCAGCACCTCCAAATCTGAGACCATGGTTCTCGACCGGAAAAGGGTGGCTTGCCACCTCCGGGTCGGGGGAGAGGTCCTACCTCAAGTGAAGGAGTTTAAGTATCTCGGGGTCTTGTTCATGAGTGAGGGTAGGAGGGATCGGGAGATCGACAGGCGGATTGGTTCGGCGTCTGCAGTGATGCGGACACTGAGCCGATCTGTCGTGGGGAAGAGGGAGCTGAGCCAGAAAGCCAGGCTCTCGATTTACCGGTCGATCTACGTCCCAATCCTCACCTATGGTCATGAGCTTTGGGTAATGACCGAAAGAACGAGATCGCGGATACAAGCGGCCGAAATGAGTTTCCTCCGTAGGGTGGCCGGGCTCAGCCTTAGAGATAGGGTGAGGAGCTCGGACATTCGGGAGGGACTCGGAGTAGAACCGCTGCTCCTCCGGATCGAAAGGAGCCAGTTGAGGTGGTTTGGGCATCTGGTCAGGATGCCTCCTGGACGCCTCCCCGGGGAGGTGTTTCGGGCATGTCCTGCCGGCAGAAGGCCCCCAGGTCGACCCAGGACACGTTGGAGAGGTTACATCTCCAATCTGGTCCGGGAACGCCTTGGGGTCCTGCCGGAGGAGCTGGTGGACAAGGCCGGGGAGAGGACGGCCTGGAGCTCCCTAATTGGTATGCTGCCCCCACGACCCGGACCCGGATAAGCGGAGGAAGACGAAGACGAAGACGAAGCATTCAATTTTTTTTGTACTCGTTTACAAAAGACTACAAATTTATTGATAGTCCCTAAGCAAACCACCGTTCCCATTAGCAAGTCCTCTGAACTCAGCTAACCGCTGTCTGTGCCAGAGTGCATGGCATGAAGACTTATCGCTGACCATAGGAACCAATGTCTGTCGAATATCCAACGTCCAACTTCAAACTAACTCAACCGAGGACCGTGCTCGCCGAGATAGTTTGGTGGAGGGTTTTGAAGGAAATATTTGGGGTGATAAAGGAGATCTGGGAGCTGAGAACCTCTTTTTTACTGTTGAGGAGTTGAAACGGGCCCTTCAGGCTGGGCGGGATACAAGTACGGGAAGGGATGCTGTGGGATGTCCACTTTTGCAGCATGTGGGAAGCCTCTTTTTGGAGGAACTTTGGTCTCTAAATTATGTGGTGTGGAGGTCTGGCATATTGCCAGCGGAGTGGAGGCATTCTGTGGTTGTCCCGTTCCTGAAGTTGGGAAAATCCCCCTCTCCTCCGGATTCTTATCAGCCCATAGCTCTGACATCTGTGGTCTGTAATGTGATGGAACGCATGATCACTTCTCGGCTGGTCCACTGCCTGGAACATGGTGGCTTCCTTGCCTTGTATCAAAGCGGATTTAGGATTGGTCGGTCTACGATAGATGCCATAGTGCCCCTGGATTTGGATGTGCAGCGGGCGAAAGCTGATAAGGGGGCAGTGGTGGCGGTGTTCTTGGACACTGAAAAGGCCTACGACATGTTGTGGAGGGGCGGGCTGTTCCTTTCTTTGTATAGAGCTGGGGTTCGGGGACAGCTGTTGCGATGGGTCAGGGGTTTTCTGAGTGATAGGACGATCCTGTCGTCGCCTGTGGGAGTGGAGAATGGGGTGCCCCAGGGCAGTGTGGTTAGCCCTGTCCTTTTTAATGGGCTAGTTAATGGCCTGTTTGGTTCCCTGGGAAGTGATGTGGAGTGGTCCCTATTCGCGGATGACAGTGCCGTCTGGAAGCGGGGCAGAAATCTGTCGGCTGTTTTCAGCAGGATTTAGGCCAGCTTGGATGGAGTGGTAGTTTGGGCACGGCGGTGGGGTTTTAAGTTGTCCACCTCTAAGACGAAGTATATGGTTTTTGGGTTTAAGAGGCGGGTCCGGGGGGGGGGGCTTATTGTTGGGGAGGACTGGCTTTGCAGCGGGTTCGTTCCTATAAGTACTTGGGACTGAGATTGGACGACATGTTGACGTGGTAGGAACACGTTCAGTATTTGGTGAATAAATGCAATCAAGTCTTGAACATTATGCGTTGTCTGGCTGGAACGGATTGGGGGGTGGACACGAGTACCTTGTTGAGGGTTTATTGGGGTCTGATCAGGCCGGCATTGGACTATGGTAGTTTTTTGTATGGGTCGCCCGCTCTAACTACCTCGAAGCGGTGGGATGTGGTGCGGGCTGCGGTATTGAGGGTGTGCTGTGGACCTTTTAGGACTACGCCAGTGTCTGCCCTTCTTGTAGAGATGGGTGAGATGACACTGGGGCTCTGGAGGGTCAAGTTGGGCTTTCGATATCTATTGAGGGTAAGAGTATGGGTACCAAGACCCCTGCGTTGGCTCTGTTTGGCGCTCATTGGGAGTTTGGAGAGTTGGGGCAGCGAGGTTGGGGTGGTTTTCCTGATGTTTTGCAGGAGAGGGCGTCTGAGTTGGGCTTCCTTGGGTGGCCAATATGTTTGCCTTCGTTTTAGCCTGAGGTGCTGCCCTGGCTGTTGCCGGATTCTGAAGTTGACCTTTCCCTTTTAGTCCGGGGTAGGGGTGGTGTGCGGACTGAGGTTTTTGAGGATTTTTTGTGAGTCAGTTTGGAAGATGCCTTTGCGGCTATTTACCGATGGGTCCAGACATCAGACTAGCGGTAGGGCAGCGTTGGGGGTGGCATTTCCTAGCAGGGGGTTTAGTGTTGGATACCGTATTCGGGATGGGCTCTCTGTGTTTGCGTTTGAGATAGTGGTGAATCTGGGTACCCTGTGGTGGATACGTGGCTATGCTCCTTCCTACTCTGTCATTTGTTTGGACTCTGCGGCGGCGCTGCAGGCGCTGTCTGGTGGGCATTCTAAGTCCCAGTCTGACCTCCTGTTGGAGGTAAAGTTGCTGCTCCACGAGTTGCATGAACTGAGTTGTGAGGTTGGATTTGTTTGGGTTCTAGCACATGTGGGGCTGGAGGGTAATGAGCGGGCAGACACGGAGGCCAAGGAAGCACTGGGCAGGACTGAAGTGGACTTGGAGGGGGAGGCTGGGTTACCGGAAATTTACTCAGTGATCGGCCGAGTCTCCTTGGAGATGTGGCAGGCCTCCTGGGATGCTGAGGTTGCAGGGCGATCGTATTATAGGCTGCAGAATCGGGCGGGAGGTGGAGGGTTGACCCATGTGTGCAGGCTGTGAGACACAGTGGTTTTAACTAGGTTGAGGCTGGGCCACGGTTGCTTGAAGGCAGGTTTGTTTTTAGTGGGGAAACATCCAGACGGCTGCTGTGATTGTGGGGAGCTGGAGACCGTGGATCATGTCTTGTTGCGGTGCCAGTTGTTTGTAGCCTGGCAAGCCAGACTAAATAAATGTATTATTTAGTCTGGCCACGCTCCATTGACGGCTCTTGGTTGTGGGGCGGGTTCTACCGTTGTCTTTCAAATGATCTCCACATTCCACTGGACAAAGAATGTGACATACTCTTGTTTCACTCTGTTGCATCATCCCACCCACCAGGCATATAGAGTGCCCTGATTGGCCCACAAAGCGGATAAAGCTCTGTGATTTGTTCACTTAGCAGATAGAGCACTATGATTGGCCCACCATTATGGACCAATCACAGCTCTTTATGTGTTTGAAACCCCCTCTAGAGAGCTGTGATTGGCTAGCCAGAGTCCTGGTAGGAGCTGTGGAGGTTCCAATGGAGCATGCCTAGACCAAACTTTGCAAAGCAAGAATTTGGTCTAGTTCACTAGGCTAAGTTGTTTGCTGAGGAGAGGAGGTCCTTGTTTGGCTATTTAGGAGCTGCGAGGATGGCCGTGTTCAGTATAAATGATAAATGACCCGCACTTGTATAGCGCCTCTCAGAGTCAGGACTCCAAAGCGCTTTGCACTACAGTGTATCATTCATCCATTCACATTCACACACTGATGGTGATGAGCTACGATGTAGCCACAGCTGCCCTGGGGCGTACTGACAGAGGCGAGGCTGCCAAGCACAGGCACCACCGGTGCCTCCGACCACCACCAGCAGGCAAGGTCAGTTAAGTGTCTTGCCCAAGGACACAACAGCAGAATTCTCTGTCCGGAGCCGGGATCGAACCTACTGTATATATATATATATATATATATATATATATATATATATATATATACATATATATATATATATATATATATATATATATATATATATATATATATATATATATATATATATATATATATAATTTTTGTCCCCTGCCAAGGGCGTCAGTTTGTTTTCAGAATTGCTGGGGACAATAACCATACACTTGAGTGGGGTTTAAAAATTGCTGGGGACAATAAAGTAGGCTAGCACAGGGGTCGGCGGCTCTGGAACCGCATGCGGCTCTTCCATCCTTCTGATGCGGCTCTCTGTGCTTGTGAAATAATGAATGGATATTTAAATAAAAAGCTTTATATTTTACTGCATTAATTTTACATCTGTATGCTAATTCTAAATGTAAAGATTGTCTGCGTAAACCTGAACAGTTCCAACCCGGTCTTACTGTGAGACCGGGTTGATGCGTCACGCTTGTGCGTAATCATATCGGCGCTTCTGAGCTGCTTTCTGACCTTCCCCACCTACAAAGTTTAATTACAACAATCAAACGTGACAGAGCCTGGATTTTTATTCTGAACAGTCTAAACATGTTTTAAAAAGAAACATAGGACAAAAGTGGCACCTGCTCAGTAAAACCATCAACAGGGTGAAAAATACCAAAAATTGAAGGCAGAGACGGGCTACAACTTCTGGATCCATTTTATATAAATTGTTTTATTGATTATCGTCTAATGAAAGATAATTAAGACGTACATGAGCGATCAGGCGCGTTGCAAGCTTTTCAAAAGTGTGGGGGATGTTGTCTGTGCCTAAAATAATTTCATGTTATTCATCCTGTTAGTTTAATTTCCGTAATAGCGGAGCAGGTGCGAATTTTAGACGCGTCACGCATGTCTCCGTTTTAAACATGTTTAAACTGTTCAGAATACAAATCTAGGCTCTGTCTCGTTAGATTGGTGTAACTAAAGTTTGTACTGAATGAAACTTTACATTAAACCATGTTGAAGAGAAAAGGATCCGATTAAATAGTTTCCCCCTCATTTACAGTCAGTACAGCGCAGTGCGCACGGCTCTGGGGTTAATCAAGTTTAATTGTAACATTAATATGTTACTGGACACGCTGGTCTGGTTGGTTAGACCAGTGTTTGATGTGGAAAACACACACACACACACACACACACACACACACACACACACACACACACACACACACCAATTAAAATAATGCTGATAGCGTGGATAGAAGACAGGTGATGGTTTACGTATTTAAATGATGATCAGGCTGATGTAAAATGTAATCTCCATCCACATCCAGACACAATCATCCTCTATTCTTTCTCTATTTGCTCTGCTTTTGTCTGGGCTGATCAGCTGATGGTGCGCGCGGCACGCCTAGCGGCTGATGCACATTTTACGCATTTGGAGAGGTGGACTGGATGCTTTGCGTTTACTGGAAGTTGGTCCACTTAACGCACGGTTGTAGACTAATTAATGACAAATGAATGAAAATTAAATTGTGAGTTTTTACTTCATATTTTAGAAATAAAAATGACTGGGGAAAACATTTATGACGTCTTTTTAAACTAAATTTTCTAGCGCGACCTGCCTGCTTCACTTAAGTCACTGCTTATTAAGGTCCGTCCAGAATTACCGTGGCCCACCCAAAAATGAAAACCTGGCGCCGCGCCAGTTATAAACCTCTGCAAATTGTTGTTCTTCACTTTATCAAACTCAGACTTTGTACAGCTAAATTCAAGATGTAAAATTATGAATTCAGTCGAGCTCTTCCGTCCCTCCCTCTCCTGCTCTCCTGGAAACCCGACATCGGCTGGGAGGTGAAGAAGGAGATGAGGCAAACAGAGTGAGTGCAACGTAAAGAAACCAGACTGGTGTGGAGGTGAGCAAAACAGCTGGAAAAGTGTGGGTGTTGAATCCCCCACGGGTGCGATGCCCCTGGCTGCTGTCACCTGTTGTGAGCAGCGCTCTGCTGTCTGAGGGTAGGCCCCGCCCACAACGCTGCGGCTGCTGCGGTGTTTTCTTTACTGTGGGAAATGGGTAATAATGGCTCTTTGATGGGAACAGGTTACCGACCCCTGGTATAAGATCTGAGCAGGTAAAACAAAAATCCTCATCAGCAGGCTTTTTTGAAAGTGGGGGGGGGGGGGGACACAGCTGCCGATCACGAATTTTGCCGGGGACATGTCCCCGGCGTCCCCGGTTAAAATGACGCCAATGTCCCCTGCACATTTTACCGTCCAAAAAAGTTCTGCATTCCTGACATTGCATGAAGGATCCCCTAGCCTGTAGTTTTATACATATTTTTGTATATTTACTGTAAAGACCCCCCTGGTCCTCTTTCTGGTGTACCCCCCACTTCTAAGGTCAAAACTACGTCCATGACCTGAAGATATTTAAAAGCCTGTCAGCAGTTATAAAATGGATTTCAGTGCTGTCAATATGTGATGTTGTGTCACGTGTCTGACGCTTTTTAAATCGAATATGAACATAGTATAATTAATTTCTACCTTTGTACAAATAAATTAATAGTTTTCTCTTGTTTTGCTGAGATTATGGAGTTTACACCGTATATTATGTCGATGGTTTACACCGACGCGATGATCCAGGGAAACGTTCAGCTTGATCAAACATGACATTCTCTCTGTTGTCCCCCACAACCTGAACGATAGAGTAACAACACTCGTCTTTTCTTTTTTCGTCAGTAAAACATATTTTTATCTCTAGTTAGCTGGAATCGAGGCGTAGTTTACGGAAACGCTGTTTTAAACACCGGCGCTCGCGCGCTCCCAACGCAGGGGGTTCAAACTGTACTACATTGGCACGCCACCTGTCCTGGTTCTCTATCTCCCTGGTTGGTTCTGATTGGTCCTGGAACACCGGTCTGTTCTGGTGCTGGTTCGCCCTGCCCCTGCCTGTGATGACTGAGGGGGAGGGTGTGTTCCTCTTCCTCTCGCTCGGTGCGACGTTGTATTCAAGTTGAAAGATGGCGACGGTGCATCTGCGGATCGGGGACCTGGTGTGGTGAGATGACCTTTAAACGCTGTTTTACACTCTCTTTCCCAGTTTTAGCCCCTTAACGCCATGTTGCATCCGTTCATCTGCTCTCCGCGTTCGTTGTTTGTGTCAGAGACACGCCATTTATATAACAGTCTGCTTTGTGAGTCAGTTTATGGTCGAGCCAAACAAATCGCTAACCAAGCTTATTTAGCTGTCGTTAGCTGCCAGCCAGCGAGCTAATTACAATGAGTGTAAACCTCACCAGACACGCTCGTTTTAGGCACAAGGGCTGTCTTTTGCCATTTATAGTTTAGTGGCGGTGCGATTATTTGAAAAGCTTGATCTGCTTGTTTGGTGTGTGCGCTGTGTGTTAGCATGGTTAGCTTAGCCTAGCTTGTAGCTAGAGGGATCTGCGTCTACTCGGTTTCCGTTTTAACTGTCGCTCCCTCTTTACTCTCGGTAAAATCTATTTGTTTGGCTGTTTTACTCTGTCCACGCTTCAGTGACAGAGGTATAAGAGACGGAAGGCAGACTACGGAGCTGTAGGGTGGGCCGCTACTCAAAAGTAAACACGAGAAGTTTGGTCAATCCTGAAGACCTGGGGGTACCTTTAATCATTCGCGTTATATACCCTATATTCTAACAGCTAACACGGTTGTTTAGAGCTGTTTTTAGGGCAGAACTTCTTCTAATCCAGATATTATCTGGACTCCAAACTGAAAAGGCTGTTTAATCACACCGACCTTAACTAAGCAGGCTTTTTAGGGTTTTTTGTCATTTTGTCCGAGGACAGAAAACCACTCTGAACCCTAAACATCTGGCCGGCTAGCCTCTCCGGTGGTCCTGAGACCTCTGTTTTATGTTCAAGCCTGCAGTGAAGCACAGCTTTATTTTTGTAACGTTAATAATCATGAAAGACATAAATCATACGGCTTTGAACTCTCAAATAGTTTAGATTACAAATAAAAAATGTTGAAGAGGATGAGAAATAAGTCAAATAGTTCTGAGAACATTTTCAGTCTGTATCTGACTCGTATTCAGTTCCTGCTGCTACTGAAATGGTACCGTGTAAATATCAGAAATGCCTCTTTTCTGTCTAAATAAGCACGCATTGCTGTTGAGGAGATTGTATGTGGTGCATATGCTAGGCTCAGCTGTAGAGTTAGAAGTGTGTGTCGCTGGCACCAAACACTGCGGTGGGTCTGGGATCATACTCTGGTGTGGTGCTGATATGATTCTCCTGCCCTCCTCAGGGGGAAGCTGGGGCGGTACCCACCATGGCCCGGAAAGGTAAGGGGCAAAAACACAACTGGTTAACTAAGTCATGTCATGATCACTAATCACTAAAAAGCCGTTAAATGTTTGTGGATGTTTAGGTTGTGAGCCCTCCCAAGGACCTGAAAAAGCCCAGGGGCAAGAAATGCCACTTTGTGAAGTTTTTTGGAACTGAAGACCAGTAAGTAGAGAAATACCTGCTCAAGACTTCACTTCCATCTATTTGGGTGCTACATGCCTGAGATGTTGTGTCTGTGTGGCCAGTGCCTGGATCAAAGTAGAACAACTGAAGCCCTACCATGCCCACAAAGAAGAAATGATCAAGATAAACAAAGGAAAGCGCTTCCAGCAGGCCGTGGATGCAGTGGAGGACTACCTGAAGAAAGCCAAGGGGAAAGAACAGGTGATCCACTTCCTGTTTCAAGTAATTGGGTTAAATCAGCCTTTTTCTGGAAAGTCTTGAATCCATTCTCATCGTCAACAAAAGGTCATCTCCTTGTATTTACTATTGTCACTAGCATGTGGCTGTTGATCGTAATCAGCCAACACCCAGCAGGATAGGCATAAACTGTCCCAATGCTGCTTGGCACCAGACCAAAGCAGAACAAGAGCTCATGTCATCAGTAACAGGTCTTCCATGTGGACGTCCTTTACTTCCTGAATCAGGATTTTCAAATTAAGACAGAACATTCTTTGTTATGGTTCTCTGAGGTGAGTTGGTATCGACAGAGCCAGAACTCATTCTTTTTCACTAGTGCATACTCTGCTCTGCACAGCTCACTAGGCCGGTTGTACTTTTCTGTCGGCTCGAGTGTGAAGTCACGCACACGCCAACCCATCTCCTGGGGAATGTTGCAAAGCAATTCCCCTCCGGGACAACGGAGGTATCCGTCATTACAGCCATGTATCCGGTCCAAGATGGGGCATTTAATATTGTTTACATTGTTTTAATTTCCATTCTTTCGTTCTTTTTTAAACACAGAAACAGTTTTGTTTACCTGTTTGTAGCTACAGTTTCGCCGACGGCTGCCGGCTTCTTCAACCTGAAGAAGCCGGCAGCCGTCGGCGAAACTGTAGCTACAAACAGGTAAACAAAACTGTTTCTGTGTTTAAAAAAGAACGAAAGAATGGATTTAGAAAGACACAGCAAGAACACACCCAAGATTGTTTTAATGTATTTCGAAGGCTTTTTATCGCGGCCTAACTTACCCCTCATTCTCCTCCACCCTTCAAGTGGTCTCACCTCTAAACACACGTCTGTTGTTTCCGTCCTCGAATAAAACGCCGTTTCTACTCGTTCAGTCACAGTTGAATGAACGTTCATATTTTCTGACTTTTACTAAATGGTAAATGTTCCGTTTTGTATCGCGCCTTCTAGAGTCCTAGAACCCTCCAAAGTGCATTCACACACATTCACACCCTGTGTTGCGGAAAAACACGGCTCCTATACCCTGGTAAGGATGAGCTTCATTGAAGCCTCTGCTGCCCTGCGGCACGCTGACGGAGGCTAGGTTGCCGAGCACAGCTGCCATCGTTCCCTCTGACCACCGGGCAGGCGGGTTAAGTGACTGAGGGTGTGTGTGTGTGTATGTTTCTTGCAGAACTCTGATGGTAAAGCTGAATCAAAAGGCAAGAAGGCGTCCAACAAACCTCTGAAAATACTGGATGAGGATGATGAGGACCTGAGTGCCCTGAAGGACCCCTCTGAGAAGGTCGGTACTGCTCTAATATAGGTTTTTGAGTTGTTAAAGCAGCTAGGACTAGCACTCATGGATGTACCCTCTAGCTACCAGCTTGTGCACACTAGTTGTATTTTGGGGGTATTTTTTACGTTGATGTTTTACGTTTTGTTTGCTTCGGTCGATCCAAAATGTGTCTGAACACAAAAGTTGACTGTCGCACCTTGGAAATGTGAGCGTGAACATCAGGGGAATACAAGCATGTGCACAGTAACATCTCCCTTGTTTATTTTGTTAAAATGAGGAAAATAAACACATTTCCATGTAAACGTTTCTGACATCTAAAGAATCTGTGATGGACAGACGCAGCAGGATGCCTTCCCCGTTCAGAAGGTGAACTGTTGTTCTTCCTTGCCTATGAAAGGTTTAAAAGGACCCGTGGGTTCTCTATAGGGTTTGGTACAAGTGAGGAAGTCATTGTTCTGCCGTCTTTGAGTCCTTGGCTGACCAGCCAGCAGTGTTGTCCTTCTGAATGATGCCGACTTCTGTCCTGTACCGCCGCTGCTGCAAGAAGCTGTCCTAACAACCAGCAGTAGGATTGCGAGTTGTGTTTGACTCCATCTTCAACCAGGAAAGGTTCAACAGGCTCTACTTTGTGATAAGTGACCTGCACAGAGGAGTCTGAAGTGATTTACACTAGTCATTCACACACACATGCACACGTACACACACACAGTGTAGTAGCAGCTGCCCGGGGACACACCGCCAGAAGCCACCAGTTCCCCCGACTCATAGGCGTGGCGCCTGAGCCTATGTGGGGCACACACTGCCCCAGGGACCAGCTGGGGGTGAAGGGACTGAGATGATCACCAATGTAAGATGGTGCTTGTCCATGTAAGGCCCTAAAGACCAGAACCAGGACCTGGAAACGAACTCTGAAGTTATTCGGCAGCCCGTCTGACAAACAGCTAACCCGGACCGTTATACGTTCCACCTTTTGATGTGAAGGTGAATGTTTCTCTCTCCTTCTTAAGGATTTAACTGACTCTGACCCCGAGCCGTCTGCTGTTGAGAGGTTGGCTGGACCTGGCTCAGGATTCAAATGGGAGAGCAGTGTAGGTGAACGCCCCTCCTCCCACCAAGCCTGCCTTTCCCTGCTGTTCTTCTGACTTTAACCTTTTGGCTTCAAACCACCACCAACTGCAGACTTTCCCCTTCCAACCTGTTTGGTGCTCACGTGTGACTGCTGCAGCTGTGGGGTGTGTGTGCTCCTGAGAGGGTCAGCAACTCTTGAGAACAGGGCTCTGAAACGGGCCGAGGTTTGGTCCAGAGCTGTGCTGAACCCAGCTTAGCTCTCAGTTCAGACCTGCTGCTCTGTGCCAGGGTTGATGACCACTCTAAACAAACTTGTTCACGTGTGTGTGTGTGTGTGTGTGTGTGTGTGTGTGTGTGTGTGTGTGTGTGTGTGTGTGTGTGTGTGTGTGTGTGTGTGTGTGTGTGTGTGTGTGTGTGTGTGTGTGTGTGTGTGTGTGTGTGTGTAATGAAACGGTGCACCCCTCAAATCCAAAGCGGTCCCGTAACTGTTCATATCTTAGTCAGTGGAGACGTTTGTGTTTGACAGTTCGAGAGTCGCTAACACCACACTGATGTTAAGGTCCTATGAGCTTGCTTTAGACAGGAAGCTGTGCATCCTTCTGATTGGTCAGCTAAGCTGTAATCGGAGTCTGTCCCGTTTCCTTGTTTCAGCTCAATTTCCTCTGTGTAGAACCATGCAGCAGCCGGTTTTTCTTTAGTTACTTGGGTTGGACTTCATCTACTGAAATTTTACTGTAGTGTCTGGGAATTGTGCAGAATTCCCTAGGATCATAAGTCAAAACCTGGCCATCTAGTAAAATGAAATAATGGTTATTTTTCTGAGCTCTGCGTGCTGCCCCAGCCTGAAACACTCATTTCAGACTAATACTGAGAAGCTGAGCAGAACAAACCTGGAGGGAAAGCCGTGATGCATTCAAATCACCAGTGTGCACTAGGGGCTGCATGACTTCATTAATTTTAAAGTCGACAGTCAAGTAATGAAAATCGAATCGACTCGTTGACGTCATATACCTGGGGGGGGGGGGGTGGTGGTTCGCTGGAGTTTTTGACAATTAAAATTACGCACACATTTTCAAAGTTAAACATCTCTTAACAACTGTAGTTTCCGCTTCTATACTGCTCCGCTTCAGCCCTCTCCCCCCTCCCCCTGCTTCAGCCCTCTCCCCCCCTCCCCCTGCTTCAGCCCTCTCCCCCCTCCCCCTGCTTCAGCCCTCTCCCCCCTCCCCCTGCTTCAGCCCTCTCCCCCCTCCCCCTGCTTCAGCCCTCTCCCCCCTCCCCCTGCGCAGCAGCCGCAAACTCACTGATGCTCCTGCAGCCTCTCGGAGTTCCTGCTGCTCTAAACATTAAAATAATTATTTCATTTTCTGTTCCTCACTTCTGATTACCTTCAATGGTGTCTGTTTGTTGCAACCAGCAGGTACAAAACTAACTTGTTTTTATTTGACTATTTTTCTGTCCTGCCTGTTTATTATCTTCCTGCATCTCCTCTCAATCCTAAAGAAAAACTGCTACCTGGGTTCATATATATTCACCTCATGAGTTACCTTTGAACTGCAGTTCTAAAAGATCTACCGACCGCAAAAACAGCGGAGTGCGTGCCGGCCGCACCGATAAGGTGCGTCACCGAGGACAAAACAGGTGATGCGCCCCGCTCCACAGCAGCGAAACGCATCAGGCACAAATAAAATAATAAAAGGCAGAAAACAAAAGGAAATGAGCCGACAGGAACGATCGTGTGTTAAAGTAGTTTTTGAGGTGGCGACACCTGATTTGATAACGTTACTGTGGCCGTGCTCAGGACGCAGATGTCTGGAGTGCGCCAACGATCAGAGCTTTGCATGCGCAAGCTGGTTAAGGTTAGGATGGGGTTGAGGGGAAGGTTAAATTGCAAGAGGGTAAAGGTCACAATTTGGTTAAATGTCCGTTTTACGGCGGGTGTCAGTACCGACGCTCTGGCACAGCGCGTCGCCTGCTGTCTTTTCCGTGGACTGCATCTTGTCGGTCATTATCACGTGACAGCGACTAGTCGATGACGGGCATAAAAAGTCACTACAGAGCGGTGAAGTCGACTAGTTGACACAACCCCTAGTGTGCACACACACACTCGCGTGCACACACCCAACTATAGCAACAACCACTGTGGTGGTGAGGAAACCGACACCATGTGGACCTATTCACTACCAAATCGTCCGTCCTCACTAGAGAGATGAACAGTGAAACCAGAGTGAGGAATGTCTCCGTGGGTTCATTCATTCATTCATTACACACACATTCACACCTGCATCGGCTAATCTGGCTGGTGCTCCTCCCTGAGCAACTTGTGAGTTCTAGATGAGCAGCATTTCTAGCTTTAGAAGCCACCATGATGGAAGCCTTGCCTTTAGGTCCACGCTAGCTGACAGCACATTCATTCTGACGTCTTGTTGTGTTCCAGCCGGTCAAGGACGATCCGCACTTCCATCACTTTCTGCTCATCCAGTCTGAAAAGGTGAGACCAAACCATCTGCAAGATCTTATGAACTGTTCTTCATGCTGTGTGTGTGTGTGTGTGTGTGTGTGCGTGTGCAGTGACGATGATCTCACATCCTTCCTCTCTGCTTACAGCCAGCCTCGTCGATGGAGCCCATCAGTAAACGCCTGAAAATCATCGAAGAGGTAAACGCAGGGCGAGTTTCAGACCCTACCTGTTGAAGCGGTGACACTGACAGTTGACTTCCTCCACACAGGTGACTGGCTCAACTTCTATCCAAGCAGCAGACAGCACAGCCATTAATGGCAGCATCACACCAACAGATAAAAGGTACCGACTCGTCGCACATGCCTGCAGACCGCTGGCCTTTGTTTTCCTGCCCTGACTCCACGCTTGTTTTCACCAATGATGACTAATTGATCCCTCTGATCTCTTTTTGTCAAAATGAAACAAGATGCTGGAAATCTAAAAACGGCTCTTTGCTGACTTGAACATGACCAGACTCTCATGAGTTTTGTCACTTTGGACGAGATGGGATGAAAATTAAGCTCGAAATGCTAATTTTTTCCCATTTGGCAAAAACTAAAAAATAACAGTGAAACGATTAGAAATACGGGCAACGAGGCTTCTTCTGGACATTAACACGTTTCTTAAACTGGGTGTTTTTTCTGTGACTGATGTTTGAGATCAGTCACACGGTATCAAGTAGGGATGAGCCGGAGACGAGTATCCGGTACGGATAAAGCATTTTTGACGAATACGATCAAGAAACGAGTAAAACTCGTAAATATCTGTAATGTTGCTGAAGGAAAATCCTCATTGAGTAACTGACTGTCTTCACGCTCTGTGATTGGCCAGTAACATAGAGCCCGCCCCTCCCTATACACAAAACTCTGCAGTCTCAGTCTGACAGACAGACAGAGAGAGATTTCTCTGTGCTTCACTGTTGCTCCCGTTTCTTCGGTACTCCCTAGGTTTTCTTCAGCTCGCCTCTTTTTAAAGTTACTATATTTGTAACGTACGTGGTGCATTTGACAAGACTAAGCTGAAAACGGCTCGTGCTGTCGGTCACTGCCTCCGCTCGGGGTTTTTTTCCACTCTCTTTCTCTCTCTCTGCCTTTAGCCTTAGAGAGCAAGTCACCCCCTACCAGATTCTTACTCAACTCTCACTTCCTGTTTGAAAAATGCAACAAATGCTGTTGCCTAGCAGACCGAGAGGGCGGAGCCACAAAAAAATACATACTCACGACATTGTGACATCATAATGTACCATCTAACATCATAGTGTACCTCTTAGCCAATAGCGATGGCAGATTTAAATTCAAATGCAGTGCTGAGTTTTTGCCTGACGACGGTGCATCACTGACAGTTTTAGGCAGATTATTTAAATTTTAACTACGATTAACTAAAGTGCCAGATTATTGACTGAACGTGTCTACAGAGCAATTAGACACTCATTTATGTTGTTTATCAACAAAAAAAGTTGATTTGAGGTTGACTTGCTCTTTAAAAATAAATGATGTTGGTAAACAACCAGTGTAACCGTGTGACTTATACATTCATCTGTCAGTATTACTTGTCAAACTAAAAACCCAAGTTTTAGTCGACTAAAAGTAATTTCACTCCAACAACCAAGACTTGAACCCAGATGGCTGCCGAAACCTCCACTGTCTGACGAGTGTGCTGCTCTTGTCCTGCAGGATAGGTTTTCTGGGCCTGGGTCTCATGGGTAGTGGCATTGTCTCCAACCTGCTGAAGATGGGCCATGTTGTCACCGTGTGGAACCGCACGGCAGAGAAGGTACTGTAATGTTCATCTGGCTTGGGGTCAGCTAGTGGTAAAAGATCTGTGTGCTGAATGTTTAGCTTTAGGTTGGTCCCGGTGTTGACTCCAGGATCCGTCAGCCACTTCCCGGAGGTAGACCTGGGCTGGTCCACTTCTGGGAAGTGGCTGACGGCGCGGAGTCAGCGTCCATCAAACAGTCAATGATGTACTCACCTATAAATAGGGAGGCACTGAAAATGTGGCCACTGGCGTTTTTTGGCCAATATGCCAAAATCACTGAAACAGGCTGTGAGGTGGTCCTCGTTTTCGTTTCATCCTCATGTGGAAACTTGCCTCAAAAATCGCAAATTCATACAGATAAAAAAAATGTCCCCCTTTTCGTAATTATGTGATGCACTTTCCTCTTTCAGTTTCACCTCCACCTCGTCTGCCCGGCGTTTTAAAATGTCTTTAACATTCCTGCTTCATCGTCACAGTCAGAGATGGAAATGAAGCCGTTTGAAATAATGGCGTTACTAAAAAGCTAGTTTTCATCAACGAGTAATCCAACCATAACGCCGTTTCCGCTACTCATGAGAAAATCCATGCGTTACTAATTCAGCAGCGCGGTGTGTTGAAGTGCAGTGAAGTGAAGCGGATGTTTTCATCCAAGAGCATCACTGCTCGAGAAGAACGAGGAAGACGTGATGAATCTACCGCTGCAGACCTGCTGATTCGCTGCTGCAGGTGTGGATCTGCAGCCGTGCCCTTCTTAGCGTGACAGCGGGACGTGCCGAAGGTCCGCTCACCTGTTCACCGCTCAGACGTCCTGACCTTCTACCTTCCTAGATCATCCAGCTGTAACCTGTTTCTGATCATGTCTTTAGTCCCGCTGTAACCCTGATGCATCAGTCTCAGACGTCATGGAGCTCAGGTGTTATTAGAACTACCTGTGTGTGTTTACCACCCAGCTTCAGCTCTTCTGTGGTTGGGTCTGACCCACGTTAGTAAATGTAAGTCCTCCATCAGGCTCGTGCCTCTTCTAGTGTCATTTTAAAGGATTTTATTTATTTATTTAACCATTACTAGATTAGCAGCTACAGAAATGCTGCTAAAACACACAATTATGTGAAGCTAGAAAAATTAAAATATTGTGCAAAATTACATTTATTTCTGTAATTTAACTAGACTGAGAGACCATTTAAAGGCTCAGGAACCTTTACAGGTGACCATTATCCAGTTTTATAAAAAACATTTGGACATACATTTTTTGTTCCAGTCATTAGTCATTTATATTTAACTAATGTAGTCATTCATAGTAAGTTAAAGCGCAAGTCACCCCCAAATCAACCTTTTTTTTGCTGATAAACTAAAACGAGTGTCTAATCGTGCTGCAGACACGTGTCGTCAATAATTTGGCACTTCCGTGCATCTTAGTTCAAATTTAAATATTCTGCCTAAAACTGACAGTGTTGTGCCGTTTTCAGGTAAAAACTGTATTTGAATTTAAATCTGCCACCGCTATTGGCTAAGAGGCATGCTATGATGTAAACTGGTACATTATGATGTCACAATGCTGTCGTGAGCCTGTGTGTGTGTATTTGTTAGTGGCTCCGCCCTCTCGGTCTGCCTGGCAACAGCATTTGTTGCATTTTTCAAACATGAAGTGGGAGTGGAGTTAGACTCTGGTAGGGGGTGACTTGCTCTTTAAGTAAGTTTTCACACTCTAAAAAAGTTTCAACAGAAACACCCAAAGGTGTTGCTCAGATTGAAGTTACACGTCTTCTGGTGTAAACAAAGAACCTTCTTACTTCCTATTTTTACTTCTTTAAAAAAATTTTTTTTTCATTTTGCACCAGGTACTGCAGGAATTTCTAATGTTGTGTTTATAGGGATGGAAAACCCTCCTGATTCTGCATGAGCATTATATTAGCAGCTTTGGCTCGTTACGTGCAATATTGCAACGAGGAGTGGGAATCGAAAACCGTTGTTTCAGTTCCTAGGAGTCGTTCACCACTTTTGAAAACGTTTCCACTTATCAATTCCAGTCGGCACGAATGACGTCACCGCGCACGTTGCGTAGCTTACGGAAGCAGAAAACATGGCGTCTAAGCGGCACACACACTTTAAAGTTTAGGGCTGCACAATAAATCGAAAAATTATCATCATCGCGATAACAGGACGTGCGATAGGCCCAAAGCAAGGCACGTCAAAAACGGCGATAAATGTTTGGTTCAAACATTTCCATCCGTGTCATACTTCAACTTTTTGTAAACCAGCTCTGTTTTTTACGCAGAAGTATTATTTGACCAATCAAATGTAGTCCTTCTGATATGTGGCCAATCAGATGGGTCCGTTCACGTAATACACCTGCCCCCTACGTAGACCCTTAGGATGGATGGAACGCTGACTCCGACACGTGCCGGTGAACCAACCCACCTCCATGTCGCTAGTGTTCCACCGGGTGGTGATGTTAGCCCCAGGCTCCGGTTAGCTTCCAGCTAAAAGGCTTCAGCACTCTCCTCCCAGTCCCACCCTGCTAAAGAGGGCCTGGAAAAGTTCCCCCACACATCAAAGTGATTTTTCATTTATGAGCTTTTATAACCTTGTTAATCAGGATAGTTGATTTGCTGCTGCACATAAACTGCCAGTCAGAAGCTCTGCTAGCCGGTTATCTTAGAGGAGCTAGTCCAATTTGTTAGCTTGTTATTAGAATCATAGTTGCAGTTTCATCATCTGAGCAGCTTTTTAAGATCTAGTTAAACTTGTTCAATTTGGGGTTAAAAACAAACGTTTTCACATATTTTCCATGTAGTTTTTTTTTTGCCAGTTCCTCTTCTGAAAGGTAGACAATTGTTTTTCTCTTTCCCTCAGAAAATCTTAATTTTCTCCTAGTTTGGCCCAGCACAGTTCACTTCCCAATTACAGCAACAGCCTTATATCATAACCACATAAGTGGAGAAAATGTTCAGTAGCAATGAGAGACTTTGCTGTTGCATGTAAGTGATGTTAACTATTATTTAACATTTAAACTTATTTTCTGATTTTTTTTATTTATTCTAAAACCCTGGTAAGGGATGTTTTTCTGTATTTGGAGCTTCAGAAAAAGTTTTATGGTGGAGGTGATGTTTTAAAGTCACTGAGAAACTGCATGCATGCAGTTTGTTGTTTTGCTGCTAATACAGTAGCAGGTGCAGCTGCTAATACAGTAGCAGGTGCAGCTGCATATTTGTGCAATAAAAATGTTATGTTGTAATGGAATTCATGCATTAGTTCTTGTTTGCTTTGAACCCAGAGCAGACGTCACACGCCAGACGACATCAACACTGCATACTTTAGTATTTGTTCATTTATCGTGAGTAATATCGATATCGCAATATTAAGCACTGTTATCGAATATCGCAGGTTTTCCTAATATCGTGCAGCCCTAGTTTAGTTATATTTTACAAAAATCATGACAACAGGATAACTTGCAGTAATTGCAAAGCAGAGGAAGGAGTACGGATTTACAAAAGCCTTTGGGCGATAACTTAAAGTTAATGACGCATTGTGACCCGCTCCAGACGAGTGAATTTCAACGCAGCAGCAGTGATGTTCGCACATCCTCTCCTGTTAATACTGCAGGTACCTAGTCAACGAACACTCCTGTCATGTTAGCGTCATAAGCCTTATATACACACCTCCTCACTAGCAGACTCCAGCGACTGAAGTCTGACCTGTGGTGAGATTTTTCCCACTCTGCAAAAGCTACAGCAACACTGCACCGCACAAGAAGACGACTCTGCCTTCACCGTAGGACTGGGCAATATGGATAACGACGATAAACACGATTACTACAGGTGTGCAGAAACAAAAGTTGTCCCCTAGATGGGGCTGTTGAGTCGAGTCACATTTTTACGTGACTCAAGATGGTACAGCTGCTTAAAGAGCAAGTCACCCCCAAATCTACTTTTTTTCTGATAAACTATATAAATGCGTGTCTAATTGTGCTGCAGACACGAGTAGTCAATAGTTTTGCACTTTAGTGCATCTTAGTTAAAATTAGAATTTTCTGCCTAAAACCGTCAGTGTTGTGCTGTTGTCGGGTAAAAACTCTGCACTGCATATGAATTTAAATCTGCCATCGCTATTGGCTAAGAGGTACCCTAGAACGTAGGCTGGTACCATATGATGTCACGTTGGTGTGTGTGTATTTGTTAGCGGCTCCGCCCTCTCGGTCTGCTAGGCAACAGCATTTGTTGCATTTTTCAAACAGGAAGTGGGAGTGGAGTATAGTCTGATAGGGGTGACTTGCTCTTTAAAGGGACGTGAACGTTGCCAACCTACACATCTTTTTCTTTAATCAAATTTTTTGACTTGGGAAAATGATCTCGATAAGAGATACATTTTTTTATTGTTGCCTAGCCCTAGTTTACAGGGAGCATAAAGGAGAACGTTTGGAATGATCTTTCCAACCGATTCAGGTACAACTGATTATTTATAATAAAGAAACTGACACTGTAGTACTGTATATGTAGTACTATATTGCAGGAGGCCGTGTGCAGTTAGTTTTTGGCTTCCACTTTATCTACTCTGGAACTGATGGGGAATTGAATCGATGGACAGTATCGACAATGCCACTGATATTCATAAACTTTTCAGTTCCCACCCTAATTGCATCTTTGGCACTTAAAGGGTTAATTGTACAGTCCTCAGCAGGCCTTTCGGTTATAAATGTGTACATTCATCATTTATTTATAATTCATTATTTAATGTACACAAGTGTGTTCAAGTGAAACATTTTCATTTATATAGTGCATAAAGTCCGTGCTCCACCCAAGTTTTCATGGTTTTGTAATTGATTTATTGCGCTGCCTTGGTTTTAGTGAGGTTGGTTCACGTCGTAGCCGTGAATGCTACGCCTCCGATTAGTGACGTCATCGTTTTTCAAATTTCAGCCTGGTTTCCTCATTCGGTTTCGGCCAAGAATTTTCATTTCGGTGCATCCCTACCTTTCAACGGCCTTTATGAATGCGTTCTGCTTTACTTTACACGGGTCGATAGTCTCTATCATTTCATTTTTAATACATTTATCTTTGTTATCTATATAAATACCTCCGTAACAGGCTCTGGTCCTCTAGACGCCCAGTCCAGTATGTCTGACTGCTGCAGCAGCCCGTAAACCACCTGCTGACTGAAGTCAGGGGTGTTGGGGCAGGGAAACTGCTAAAACATGCTGAGTAGAGGATGGTGGTTAGTGGTCCTGAAGAGTGTTTAGACAGAAGTCTGCAGTTCTATTAAAACATCCTAAATGTGTATCGGTTAGTATTTTGAAGCTGACCTCGGTGTACTTTGTGGAAGCGGAGCTTCATCTATCCTGGAACACCACTGCTACTGTCCAGAGATGCAGGACGTGTCCCCTACTGTCCCCCAGAGGGACAGCTGTAGTCTGTCTGCAGTAAACTTTCTCTCCTCCGTGCTCTTGCAGTGTGACCTGTTCATCCAGGAGGGGGCCAGATTGGGCCGGACCCCAGCAGAGGTGGCCTCCATGTGTGACATCACTTTCTCCTGTGTGTCGGACCCAAAGGCTGCCAGAGATGTGAGTACCCCGGTAACGATGTGGAAGTGTCTTACAGCTTTGGGAAACCACAACTGAACCTGTTCATGCCTCATCTGAGGGGTTTCTGGGTGCAGAGGAGCAAGCCCAGTGGTCCCGGGGGTTGCTGCTGTCCCGGTTTAGGTCAGGTGTTCAGGTGTAGATCAGATTCTGAGCTGGGGCCTCCACAGAGAGGGCTTCTTTACCTTCCCACTTGTCCAGATATGAACATTATGAAGCATCTCATTGAACTGAAGCCTTTTGGAAGACATTTTGTTTTTTATCTAAGAAATAAAGAAGTCCAGTTCCTTTTATCCGAAGCCTCTAGGATCGGAGCCTTCACCGTCTGATGCGTCAGCTTTGGTTTTGGCTGAAGCTCTTTGTTTTTGTGGCTCTGTAGTTGGTGATGGGACCCAGTGGAGTCCTCCAGGGGATCAGACCGGGCAAATGCTATGTGGAAATGTCCACCGTGGATCCAGAGACCATCACAGAGCTGTCCCAGGTACGCAGCAGCCTGCAGCCACACCATCAGAGAATAACTACTCCAGCTTCCAGCAGTGGGATGTAAAGGTGTATAAATGTGTTCCTCAGGTGATCACATCACGGGGGGGCCGTTTCCTGGAGGCTCCGGTTTCAGGAAGCCAGCAGGTCTCCAATGATGGGATGCTGGTGATTCTGGCAGCCGGAGACAGGAGCGTTTACGAGGACTGCAGCAGCTGCTTCCAGGCCATGGGCAAGACCTCGTTCTTCCTCGGTACGCCTGCCGCACACACACCTCACTACGGCACCCCTCTCCCCGAAGGGTACCAGAGAGGAGCACGGTCGGACCAAATCGGCTTTGTAGGATGTTCTTCTGTCAGATGGGAGTTAACGAGGGGCGCGTTGCGTAGTGATGTCACCGTGTCAGGACAAACGCTCTGCTTTCTAGTCCACTTCATGGCTGCTCTAAAGCCAGTCAGAGTAAAGCGCTGGCTGTGCTGTCGACCCCCCCTTCCTGAGAAGCTGTGGCTGATATGAACAAGACGGAGGGGTTGGTGCTTATGAGAACTCCACCTCAGTTAACACAAGTAGACGGGGCACAAACCGCCGTTTGTGTCACCGATGTCAGGCCGTCTGAAACCCTGAAGCCGCAGTAGTACCGACTTACCGTGGTGTTGTTTTCCTGTCAAACTAAATAAATGCAGAGTTGAACCCAGCGGACTATTTCTGCCTAACCCTAACGCAGGAAAACATCTCCGTTGGACTTTTAAAAAGTGCTAGAACCATCATCCGAACCAGAAAGCTTTTATTATCTCGATGAGAATGAAACTGGAAGGTACTCAAATGGTGTGTTTGGTCTAAAAGAAACGACTCTAGCGCCTACCGGAGGGCAGGGCTGGGGTGGGAGGGGTCATGGATGATGTTTGGGCCTTTCGGTTTCGGCCTTAACTGATGTTTCCTGAGGCTTGTGTTCTTTTTGGGGGGAGTTGATTTCAAGTGTTGGGTCAAAAACAAGTTTCCCAGTAATTAGACAGGTCCATCCTAACCCCAAACAAGCTGCTGCGGTTGTTGTTCCAGATGCATACAAGCTAAACCCTTTCAGCCACGTCTTCCCTACATGTAGAAGATGTACGAAATTAACTCATTCACTACCACTGACGACTAGAGTCGTCATTTGCATTTTTTCACTGTTTGAGCATTGGAACGAGCCCCCGCGCAGAGAGAACAAACATCTCAGCCCTGAAGCTGATCTTCATCCACATACGTCACACGTCACGTGATCAGGAAGCAGACCATCCATGTGTTAGGAGATCGTTTTGGGCCGTTCCTGTAAAAAAAAGTGAGGCGCGAACCGGAAAAGCGTCTGCCGATCACAATTCGACAACAGATTATGAAAGAACGGATAACGCCCGAAACACGCAGCTTCTTCCTGATGTAAGAGGTGAGTCTCCTCTTTGTTTTGGTTGTTTTGGCGTCGACATCATGCTAGCGTGCAACGTTCTGTGACTCTTAAAAAAAACTGTAAAAACGGTGAGAAACGCTGGCAGCGAAGGCCGTTAGTGATCAGGAAACGGCTGGCAGTGAATGAGCTAAGAAGAAAAAGTTGCAAAATAGCATGGATCTGTTTTCAGTGGGATGTTATTAGTGGAAATACATGTGCTGGCCAGTAAATTAGAATATCATCAAAAGGTTGAAAATATTTCAGTAATTCCATTCAAAACGTGAAACTTGTACATTATATTCATGCAATGCACACAGACCAATGTATTTCCAATGTTCATTACATTTAAATTTGATATTCATAAGTGACAACTAATGAAAACTCCAAATTTGGTATCTCAAAAAATTAGAATATTCTGAAAAGGCTGAATATAGAAGACACCTGCTGCCACTCTAATCAGCTGATTTACTCAAAACACCTGCAAAGGCCTTTAAAAGGTCCCTCAGTCTTGTTTTGAAGGCACCACAATCATGGGGAAGACTTCTGACTTAACAGCTGTCCAAAAGACAATCATTGACACCTTGCACAAGGAGGGCAAGACACAAAAGGTGATTGCTAAAGAAGCTGGCTGTTCGCAGAGCTCTGTGTCCAAGCACATTAACAGACAGGCGAAGGGACGGAAAAAATGTGGTAGAAAAAAGTGTACAAGCTCTAGGGATAACCGCACCCTGCAGAGAATTGTGACGACAAACCCATTCAAAAATGTGGGGGAGATCCACAAAGAGTGGACTGCAGCTGGAGTCAGCGCTTCAAGAACCACCACGAGGAGACTCATGAAAGACATGGGATTCAGGTGTCGCATTCCGTGTGTCAAGCCACTCTTGAACAAGAAACAGCGCAAGAAGCGTCTCGCCTGGGCCAAGGACAAAAAGGACTGGACTGATGCTGAGTGGTCCAAAGTTATGTTTTCTGATGAAAGCAAGTTCTGCATTTCCTTTGGAAATCAAGGACCCAGAGTCTGGAGGAAGAGCGGAGAAGCACAGAATCCACGTTGCATGAGGTCCAGTGTAAAGTTTCCACCGTCAGTGATGGTGTGGGGTGCCATGTCATCTGCCGGTGTTGGCCCACTCTGTTTCCTGAGGTCCAGGGTCAATGCAGCCGTCTACCAGGAAGTTTTAGAGCACTTCATGCTTCCTGCTGCTGACCAACTTTATGGGGATGCAGACTTCACCTTTCAACAGGACTTGGCACCTGCACACAGTGCCAAAACCACCAGCACCTGGTTCAAGGACCATGGTATCCCTGTCCTTGATTGGCCAGCAAACTCGCCTGACCTTAACCCCATAGAAAATCTATGGGGTATTGTGAAGCGGAGGATGCAATACGCTAGACCCAACAATGCAGAGGAGCTGAAGACGACTATCAGAGCAACCTGGGCTCTCATAACACCTGAGCAGTGCCACAGACTGATCGAGTCCATGCCACGCCGCATTACTGCAGTTATTGAGGCAAAAGGAGCCCCGACTAAGTATTGAGTGCTATACATGCACATTCTTTTCATGTTCATTCTTTTCAGTTGGCCAACATTAGAGAAACAAACATTTTTTCATTGGCCTTTAGAATATTCAAATTTTCTGAGATACCAGATTTGATGTTTTCATTGGTTGTCACCTATAAATATCAAAATTAAACGTAATAAACATCGGAAATACATTGGTCTGTGTGCATTGCATGAATATAATGTACAAGTTTCACGGTTTGAATGGAATTACTGAAATATTTTCAACCTTTTGATGATATTCTAATTTACTGGCCAGCACCTGTAAATATGAGTAGATCTAAAGATGTTTCTGGTACTCTTACTCAGTGTTGCCAACTCAGCGACTTTGTCGCTGTTCCAAACAACTTATTTTCCCAAAAGCGCCGAGCAACAAACTAGCGACATTTCTCAGGACCCGTTGCTACTTTCTTTATCTACTTTCTTGTAGATAATCCCTACAGATTAGCAACAAAGAAACCATTTGCACTCTGAACCGTTCTTCCGAGAGTAAGGAAAGAGAACGATAATCTGCACATGTGCACGAGGACTGACCAATCATAAACCGTTTTCGGCTGGACGAAGACAAAGGTACAGCTGCAGAGCTGCAGACCGCCGACGTACGTCTGCTGCTGCTGCAGGCTCACGCTTCTACTAGAGACGGCGCGGGCGTCAACCTGCCATCTCTGGTTCTGCAGCCGTCAGACACTTTGGCTTTTCCTGCATTTGGCAAATAAAGTCAACAGGAGTTTCAACTACCGTCCCGTTTACACACGCAGCTCTGTGGCTCATCTGAATTTCCTTCAGGGACACAGGGATGGTTATACTATGAGACACCCGCTCCCTTTTGCTCGGTGCGCCGTTATTATCACGATGGAGAGAATACACAACAGAGAAGCTGAGAAACGATGAGGTGTAAAAAAAAAACAGCTCTTTAGGAAAATGTATGTGAGAATGAGGAGAGCGGCAGGTCTGAGTTATATCCTACAACAGAACTGTTTGGATCACCACACCATATCTGTCTTCATGTCACTTTATTGATACTTTTGGAATTTATTGTACATATCAAAGCAATTAAGGCCATTTTAATCATACTAATTAATAACTTTAACACATAACATAGGTTTTTATTTTCCTCCCTTTTAGTCCTAAAAAGACCCAACATGTTTTAAAAATCATATATATGTAATCTTTTAGATGCTATGGGGAAAATGAACACCAATGTGGCGTGATGGCGTCATCAATATGCAGATTAGCATCTGACGTGGTCTGGCGACATCTGGGTGACTTCCTGGGTCAACTTCAGCTACTTCCTATCGGGGGGGAGTTGGCAACACTGCTTTTACCATCATTCTATTGTGGAAAGTCAGCACAAATATTCAGTGAAAACGTTAAAAAGCTGCTTAAACCTTCATTATTTATAGTGGGCCTGTCTATTTATAAAATCAGTTGATTGTTTAAAGTAACTGTAACTAAAGTTACTCAGAGCCACTGTAAAAGGTCCAGTCTTGAGTTAAGCTGTGGTAACTGGAGAGGAGCTGAGAAACAGCATTAAAGCTTTTGCTGTTAGCTTGTTCAAGATGAATTCAAATAGAATATATGAAACATCAATTATATAATAACTTTATGTGTATTTAACGGTGATGTTGGAGATAAAAGGCAGAATAGATCTTTTTACTTTATCCGGTAGCGTTTCACGTCTCAGTGAGGAGTCTCTGTCCCGCATGTGGTGAGTTGGGATCTGGTCTTCCTGCTGATGAAGGATTACAGTAATCTGGAATGTTTTCATATGTTGTTATGTTTGGTGTTCTGTGAATTAGTCTCATAATAGTTAATTATTATCTGATGATCCCTGATCGTTACCTGATCAGTTCTGTCAGTTTATTATGTTTAGCTCTCTTGAACAGTAGGACTGGTAGAAAATTGCTTTCATTTTGCAAAAACATCAGATTAAATATATATTTTTTAATATTCTCAGTAAAATAAATGTATGTAAAGGTCAGAGGTCACTACACAACCCCTGTAGAATAGATGCAAATCTGCAGCACCTTGTTTCAGGGGAGTTGCATTAGTTGCCACTTTTTTCACAGCCTCTGAGTTCACAGGTATGAAAAATAGATGCGTGCAAACTAAACACAACAATTTTCTTCTGTGTGCTATTTTTGTACCACGTGGCTTTACGTATTATTGCTACAGCCTCGCTGTCCCGGATGTGATGTAACTCATCATGAAGTGGAAAACAAAGCGATGCTGTATTTAAATACAATTTGAGTGTTTAACAGTTGATTAGTTCTTTGCGATAGTCTTAATTTTATTTTTACAAGGTCTTAAGTTTCATTTTGAGATTTCTGCATATACCCCGGCCCTGCTGATTCATGGTGTTCCATCGTGATGCTGGTTCAATAACGGTTCTAAATAAAACCCAGCAAACGGCTGCAAAGCATGGCAGGACCACGTGGTTTTAGGCGTCGGATCAGCGGAAAACAAAAGCTTCACTCACCGAGCGTGCGTGACATTAACTGGTCAGGACTGAAGGAAAGTTGGGTAAAAGTAAAATGGCACCATCGTACAGTTTCAAATCAAATCAGAGATACTTTATTAATCCCAGAGGGAAATTAATTTCAGTACACACCATTCAGAGATCAGATATACATGGGCAAGACACATGACAAGAATTGGTGACTGTGGTCATTCGCAACCCTGAGTCGTGCTACCTTAATAGAGATCAGAGGGTTACATGAGGATTGGTTCAGGTGGAGGGAAAAAAAAGGCACTTCAGAGTTACCCTCCCACCGGGAGGGCAGCTTTGCTCTGCAAAAAAACACCTCAGACAGATATGCAACAGACTTCAGACATCACAAGTGTCCACTAGGTGGGGTGGTGGGTTGGGACTATCCCAATTTCAGTTCCTGCAGCCACGATAAGCAGCGCATGTCACCTCAGTGTGGATAGGGGGAGGAGCATTGAGGGTTGGAGGGTTGCAGTGACCCTGGAACGTTTCAGCAGCCTTCCCGCAGTCCCGGAGACAGAGTTGAGTTGCCATAGCGACTGCACATTCCACATATCTTCTGAGGGGGGGGGTTTCGTTGGAGCCTTGCTGGCTCAAGGACGCCAGATTCCGATTAGAAGTTGTTTTGGGGCCAGACAGATAATTTCCTCTCTGTCTTACGGTTTGTTGGTCCTCAACCTCTCAGAATCCCAATAATGGACATTAATCTATCTCAATCCGTGCTGATTCGTCCACTCTATCCTTGATGGCATCCATCGTTTGTGCCAATGAATGAATCTTGGCCAAAGTTCCAAGCTTACAGTTCATCTCAGCAATTATGTGAGTCTGTGAATTCTCTGAGCTCCGGGATCAGGCCAATATTCCTCGACAGCTCGTTAATTTTCCGGTAAGTCAGGAAGCCTCCAAGGCCGATCAGCAGGAAACCCGACACCACGAATATCCACACATCTTCAGAGTCCTCCACAGACAGCTGGTCTGTCCCGGAGGGGCATCCAGGAGCCCCCTCTCCCGTTCTCATCGTTGAAAAAATGTATCAACCGCGTTGAGTGACCAACTGACGAGATCCATTTTAGTGAATTTCAGTTTCCAGAAAAAATGCAGAAGCAGCCGTGCACCCAGCACACACACACAGACAAAGGCCTTGTGGATAAGATATGGAGGAGAGGAGAAGAAAAGCATCTGCACCCTCCAAGAGCCGGAAGAAGAAGAACAGAAGCCGGCTGTTCCTCCTAACCAGCCAACACCTGCTGAGGCTCCTATGGAGCATGGCTAGTCGGTTTGTAGGCGTGGTAATCATGATGTTTGAATTTTAGGACTCTGAATCATAATACAACTGTGAGGTACCAAAGATGGCACACCCCACCGCGGATGCAGAGGACAGAGGTCTGTGCTAGGCCTTTTTATGGAAGATGGTTGTCTGGTACAGTGGTCAATAGCCGGTATTTATATTGCCCTTTCTAGGGTTCCACAGCCCCCCCCCAAGGCACTTTACAACACAACCAGTCATTCACCCACAAATACACATTAATGTGGTGATGGTGATGAGCTACATGGTAGCCACAGCTGCCCTGGGGCGCTCTGGCGCCACCGGTCCCTCTGACTACCAGCAGTAGGCAGGGAGGGTGAAGCTTCTTGCCCGAGGCCCCAACACCCGCTCTAGTCTTTGCTCTGCCACATCGGTGGTGCTCTGAGGAAGGCTACAGTGTTGGCCGTAACTTGTCGTCTTAAAAGACAAAAATGAAACTTTACTGAACTGTTTAATAAAGAACCAAGCAATGGAATTTGACGTATTACTCAGAACAAATGTACAAAATCTGTCATCATGTGTTTTAACTCGTTTACTGCCAGCCGTTTCCTGATCGGTAAAGCCCTTCACTGCCAGCGTGACAGAACGTTGCGTGCTAGGATGATGTCGACGCCAAAACTACCAAACAACCAAAACAAAGCGGAGACTCACCTCTTACATCAGGAAGAATCCGCGCCTATCGAGCATTATCCGTTCTTTCATAATCCGTTGTGGAATTGTGATCGGCAGAAGATTTTCCGGTTCGTGCCTCACTTTTTTTACAGGAACGGCCCAAAACGATCTAACACGTGGATTTCCTGCGTCCTGATCACGTGACGTGTGACGTACGCGGATGATCGGCTTTAGAGCTGAGATGTTTGTTCTCACGGTGCGGGGGCTCGTCCGACGCCCACACAGTTAAAACATGCAATTGACGACTAATGTCGTCAATTGGCGGTGAATGAGTTAAATATCATTTTGAGAAATGTATTGTTTCGTCGTGCAGCTCTACTTTCCCTGATCTTACAGTGCTGGTATGTTTGCAGCTGTAGCTAAAACCTCCAGTAAACTCTGCATGTTTTATATATTGTTCACCGATGGTCATTAGGGTAGTAAGGATGAACTGTGCCCTCTGATGTAAGAGCGGTTTCTTACCTCTCCTTCTCGGCTCAAGGGGAAGCTGGCAACGCGGCCAAAATGATGCTGATCCTGAACATGGTCCAGGGCAGTTTCATGGCCACCATCGCAGAGGGGCTCACTCTGGCACAGGCCACCGGCCAATCACAGCAGACCTTCCTGGACATCCTGTGCCAGGGCCAGATGGCGAGCACCTTTGTGGACCAGAAATGTCAAAGTAAGTGAGGAGATGAGATTACGTTGGTTGTTGTTGAGGATGTGGTTCTGGCAGAACGTTGGAAGCAAACATCTGACCCCGTTGACCTCTTTGGTCTTTCTATCAGACATTTTGCAGGGCAACTTTAAACCAGACTACTATTTGAAACATATTCAGAAGGACCTTCGGCTGGCGATCTCCATGGGCGACATGGCCAACCATCCAACACCAATGGCTGCTGCTGCCAATGAGGTACAACTGAATTTATTCTTTCTGTATTTATCTGAAAAAAATGAAAGCCGCTGTTAAATGTGCATGACTGGTGTCATAAAACACCGATGGGTCTAACAGTAGGTGGACCTACAGTTACTGGCCTCAGCCCTCCTTTCCAGTAGACACGAAGGTGTCACAAAACTGCCGCAGAACGTACTTGATGAGCGTTCGCCGCCGCTGACTGGTTCCTTTCCACCAGCTGGTTATGTTTCTGGTCTGGTTTTGTTTTACACGCTACTCATCCAGAGCACTACAAACTGTAGTTCAGATTGGACCAGACAGGAAGTCAAACAGGAAAGCTGTGTACAACATCTGCAACCTTTCAAAATAAAAGTCGTGCAGATTTCCAGTTGCTTAAATAGTAAGAATAATTTCCTGTAGCCGAGGTAAACGGAACAGAAGACAAAGCAGACCTTTTTGCATGCATGCAGCCATCTTGCTTGTTGTGTGAACTTCTGAAATCACGCGTGGTGTTGCTGTTCTCCCGTGACTTTGCGACCAGCTTTAGCTCCTGTTTTGTGTCTGAAACGCTCTCGGTAGGAAGGGAGAGCCTCTGTTAGCTCACGCACCGCTCACACGTCCGTGGACAGGAGGGGTCAGCCTCGCTCAGCAGGGACTACATCTTTATAAGCATCTCTTACAGACACATCTGGCTTCTCTCTGGTTTCTGTGACGGTTGACTTGTGGCTAACTGTGTTGCTGTTATCCTGTGCAGGTGTATAAGAGGGCTAAAGCACTGGACCAGTCAGACAACGACATCTCTGCAGTCTACAGAGCCTACATTCACTAGAGGGAGGTGTGACCTATCCTCTGGACCACAGTCTTTAATCACTTCTTTCTTTTGACATTAATGAGTTTTATTGGCATTTCTAGTGGTTTTATTTGATTTTGCCCCAGTGTCGGCCACATTACCTGCCCCCACAAGTCCTAGTGTTGTAATTCTTTTAGTTTCTCTCCATGAGCATTGCACTGACTGCACTGTGGGATAGGCGTTGTGCTTGTGCACCGCTGCAGCTTGCCGTGTGGGTGGCAGCAGTTCTGGTTCCGAGCGGGTTGAGGGGGTCCAGTCCCACTGAGGCCACAGAAACTGCTGTCCAGTTTTGTGAATACAGAAGACATTTTTGTTGTTTTGTGTGTATTTAATTAAGCTTAATCTGTTTTTCTTTTAATATTCAGAAATTAATCCGAGAGAAGACCACCAAGAACATGCCACTGCATTGCCTTAATATTGTGACCCCTCCAGTCCCTTGGTTCTTGATGTATTTATTTATGTTCCTGTAGGTGGTTTTGGTGCAGCATGGTCATGGCGTGTCCCCACGTTTGATCACATGATTTGTTCTCTTACTTTGGTGGTGACGTCGATCTCAGAGCAGCAGATGTGTTGAGGCCTTAAATGCAGTAAAACAGATGTTTGTTGTCCCGTTCAAGAGATCTGTGACTTTTGGTTTGGAACAGTTCTCGCCTCTTCAGCTGTTACTGAAGGAATCCAAAACCAGACGAGTCCCTTTCCAGTTGTATTTTTAAAATGAATAATTAAGCCCTGATGTCATTTATGTATGTTTTTTTTTTCCTCCATGGAGGGTTAGGGTTCCTCCAGATGGTGTTCATCATTCCTGGATTGATGCTCAGATCTTTCTCCTCAGCTGTGAGCTGACTAGCTGTTACTAAGCTAACCTCAGTCGGGTTATTGTTACATTTCTCAAACAGCCGGTCAGGATCTAGACCCACGTCCAGCAGCAGGTCGGACCGAGCTTCTAGCTCTGAAATGGGACGAATATTAAAATGAACCATTTAAGACATTGTAAACGATTATTTTAATTTGATGTTTAAAAAGGAAATTTGACAAAAGTACCAAAGATATGGGAGACATTTTTATGTCTGTGTTCAGAAACGAGTTGACTAAAGAAAGCAGCCTTCAGGTGTTCGAACTTTTGTGCCCCCAAAAATCTCCATGTTGAACAATGATGACGCGTTAGGTTAGGAGCTTTAGGCCACGTCCCGTTTCGTGCTTCAAAACCTCGGTGATGCACCCCCACCTACAATAACCTAAAACACCTGTTTTTGGTAAAGACCAGAGATGAACTCTGTCTCATTAGGATGCATGTCCAGAGCATTCTCACCTGGATGCAAATCCTTCTTTTATATTTCTACTTAAATTCAGAAAAGTGCCTCTTGTAAAGGAGCGGCCAGTAATAAAAGCTCATCCCAGCCCCTCCCCGAGTCCCCGCCACTCCCCTTTTGAAGGTTGTTGTTAGGAAACCTTCAGCTGAGGTCTTTTGCATGGTTGGGAAGCGACTGCTCCTTTGGATCACTCGGTTCCCGTGAGGGCTGAGGGGAGGGACTTGATTGGGCCTTGTTCTGAGCGTTCTTCAGCTAGGAGCCATGTTGATTAGGAGGCGTGGTAGGACATGAAATCAGATCCTTTCTGGCCTCTGCTGCCCGTTAGGAGGTCAGCTCTTCTACCGTTTATGGGTTTTTATGTCTTACAGTCAACAGTTAAGTTTTGTTTGTGGAGTCCAGTGCACCAGATTGACTTCCTGTTTGCTGAGGCTTAAGTTTCCCTAAAGCCATGCAGTGGGGTCCAGAGCAGTTTCAGAGGGCAGATGTAAATAGCACATGAAACTACGTAGGGGTCCTTTTGTATCTTCGATGAGCAGAGTTGATGAAAGCTACTTTTGACTTTACAGATTGTCTGGCTAATGTTTATTTCTTAATAGTGTAGATTATTCAGCCCAGGTGATGCTGGTTTATTAACACGCGGCTCACAGACTCTGGCGTGGACATGGAGTACGGAGCCTTTCTTTTGGGGGTATTTATGATTTTGTGTACATGTAGAAATACCAATTTTTGTGCTGTTTAATAAATCCTCTGCTGATTACTGAATCCGTTTCCTTGTTTTTCTGATATTTACATTTATTTAGAATGCTATAATCATCACACAAGGACACCCTTTTAACACAAACGGTTTATGTTCAGAAGACACCACAACGTCTGGTTTTAAAGTAGGCAAGCACAGTCCCAGATATGTAGGTAAACGTGCGCTCCACTGACGAGCAGCAACTGGGACCAACCTCATGTAGGAAACTAAGCCGGACCTCATTCGTCTGTTCTACATTTACTCCTAGCCGTGATGGGGTTGTGAAGGGGCCAGGCCCAGAAGGGGCATCCAGCAGCGCTGTCATCTCCCTGGTTCTACTCCTGTTGGGACGTGCCTAGAAAGGCGCCAGAGGCATCCCAATCAGGTTCCTGGCCCACCGGGGCTGAAGAGGAGCAGCTTTACTCCTCGTGTTCTCTTGAGTCTGAGCCAGCCTCTTGGATCCAGGATCTCGTCGGTGAGCAGAAGTGTGGCTTGGAACATACAGGTGCTGGTCATGAAATTAGAATATGACAAAAAGTGAAACTTTTAAACTCGATTAATTCAAAACACCGAATGTTTATTTAATGTTGATTATAACTGACAATGAAAATCTCAGAAAATTAGAATCGGACTTGAGACCAATGAAAAAAGATTTTTAGAAATGTTGGCCAACTGGAAAGTATGAGCATGTACAGCACTCATTATTTAGATCATCCTATGGGGTTAAAGTCTGTTTGCTGGCCAATCAAGAACAGGGATAGTGTGGTCCATAAACCAGGTTTGTAGCTTTGGAGCTGTGTGCAGGAGCCAAGTCCTGCTGGAAAATGAAATTTGCATCTCAAAGTTGGTCAGCAGCAGGAAGCATGAAGTGCTCTAAAACTTCCTGGTAGATGGCAACCTTGACCTTGGACCACGGCTAACACAACGGACCATCACTAGCAGATGACCTGACGCCCCAAATCATCACTGACTGGAAACTTTACACTGGACCTCAAGCTATGTTGATTCTGTGTCTCTCTGCTCTTCCTCCAAATCTGAGACCTTGATTTCCAAAGGAAATGCAAAATTTACTTTCATCACAGAAGATGACTTTGGACCACTCAGCAGCAGTCCAGTCCTTTTTGTCTTTAGCCCTTCAGGACCCGTGGTGACTCTGGTGTTACAGGCACAGCCCATTTCAAGCATTTGCAAGATTGCTTCTTCAGTTCTATAATGAAGTTTGACCACGCCAGGTGACATTTATCTACACATTTATGAAAATGTATTTAAATTGTTTGTTTTTCTAAATGTTGATGTATTTATTCCAGTTTTCTACTAAAAGGGCTTGGTCTCTTGTTCGAGTGGCTTGACACAAGGAATGTGACGGCTGAAACCCACCGTGTCTTGCAGGCGTCTGTGTGTGGTGGTTCTTGAAGCACTGACTCCAGCTGCAGTCCACTCTTTTTGAATCTCCCCCACATTTTGAATAGGTTTTGTTTCACTATCCTCTCCAGGATGCAGGTATCCCTACTGCTTGTACACGTTTTCTACCATCTTGTCCCTCCTTCACCTCTCTATTAATGTGCTTGGACACAGAGCTCTGTGAACAGCCAGCCTCTGTTGACCTGTTGTGTCTTGCCCTCCTTGTGCAAGGTGTCAGTGGTCGTCTTTTAGAGAACTCCCCTGTGATTGTGTAGCCTAGAGAACTAGACTGAGAGGCAATGTAAAGGCGTTGGTGGGTGTTTTGAGTCAATTAGCTGATTAGTGTGGCACCAGAGGTCTTCACTATTAAATCTTTTCACAATATTCAAATTTTCTGAGATACTGAATTGGGGATTTTTGTTAATTTTCAGTTATAATCATAAAAAAAAAGAAATAAACATTGGAAATATATCAGTCTGTGAATGAATCTAATATTCACGTTTTACTTTTTGAATGGAATTACTGAAATAAATCAACTTTGTCGTGATGCTCTAATAATTGACCTGCACCAGATGAACTAGTGACTCTAGAGCTATTAGCTGTGACGTTTGCTTACGTCACCGTACACAGATAAACATCACAAAAACCAGCAAGGTATAAACATCAACTGATTTTAAAAGGAAGTTAAAATCAGAAAGTCTTCATTTGTTTTGAGTCCAGACTAAACTGTAAACAGTTGAGCATCTGACTCGAACCTGGTTCTCTTCCGAGTCTGAATCTTAAAGACAAAATCAGACATAAAACATGGAGTTTGGCTCCAGAGCCATGTACAGTCTATGCTCCAGAGGCGTATTAGACCGAGCACTGAAGATTTTTGTTTATGGGACAGTGAGCGGAAGTGGTGTTCCCATATAAGGTTAAGTAGGCGGGCTTATTTTAATAGCTAGCGTGTGACCATCGTAATGGTGCGTTCAATAGATTCTTGTAAATATAAGATCCACTCGTTATTTTTTTACGATTCAGTGAGACATGAATCTTGATCAGTTAGAATGAGCACATTTTACATAAATGAAAATCTAATCTAAAAACTTGCTGCGTTAATGGAACAATTAGCATAATTTACCAAATCCCATCAATGCTACAATATTTAACATATTTTTTGAAGAGTGTCATATGAACTCTTGCCTCCGTTATGTCAAGCTTTTTAACGTGACGTGTCATTCGTGTTTATGGGGTGTTCCATTGACATGAACCACACTGGTGTTCACTTATCACGCCCGTTTTAACGGAGAGCTATAATTTACGGTAGTCTTGAAGGCCACACTGTCTCCGCTAGGCTAGTCCTCTTCGCGCGACCGTCCGCCGGAGCTGTTATTTTTGCCTCTACCCGGGTGAGCTGCTGCTGCTGCTGCGGACCGAATAAACATGTTGAACCCACAGAGGTCTCTGTCCGAGCTGCCCAAGATGTCGGCGGCCAGCCAGGTGGAGAGAGCTGTGTTGGTAAGCGCCTCGGTGCTGAATCGAACCGAACCACCAGAAAACAGGACAGTGGACCGCTAGCTGCCCGCTGATGAGCCTTCTAATATTATTGTCCACGGCTTCAACATGCTGCTGGATGTGGTGTGAGAACAGCGAGCCCTCAGGGCTGCTGCTGCTGCGGGTAGGGAAGCATCGTGTCGGTCGGTGCCCTGTTGACACTCCTGTCCTGTGGGCCCAGTTAACGCAACATCCGAACATAGCAATAACCGGAGACTCCGCGTGTAGAGATCATCCGCTCACGACAGACTCTCGGACCTTTTAAACGCCAGGCAGCTACTGTTCAGGCTCAACCCGATGCCCTAGAACATCACAGAAACGCACCTATCAGATGCCCGCCTTCCTCTGGGGGAGGGGGCAGCTCAGGTGCAGCGTTACCTGCAGAGGGGCCAGGTATCTTACCTCTTTAATTTAGTGACAAAATTCCATTTCATTCACAAAATAAAGGTCTGGCAAATGTCAAACTGCATTTTAAAGATTTTATTTTAGTTGTAGAGTAAATCAGTTCAGGTGTGTCCTGTACAGGTGTGCACCTTTAGAACAAATGATCACAGGTGGAAGCGAATAAAGGGAATGGCCCTTTAGCTAAAGACATTTTAAAGGATTATGATGGACTAATGAATAAGAAACTGTTTTCTGTTATTTAGAATTATTTGAGGTAAAACAATGTTATGGAAGAAATACAGTCTCACAGAATATGATTTTTTTAGACATTGAATTTTTATTCTGTGAAATTATGTATTTGAATGTTTTACTTAAAATACTCCATCCGTAAAAAATCAATTCCAGACTTTGCCGATGAAGGTCTTCAGTCATTCGCAGTGGTTAGTGCCGTTGTCTTGCAGCAAGAAGGTCCTGGGATCTTTCTGCATGGAGTTTGCATGTTCTCCCTGTGCATGCGTGGGTTCTCTCCGGGTTCTCCGGCTTCCTCCCACAGTCCAAAAACACGACTGTCAGGTTGATTGGTTTCTCTAAATTGTCCTTAGGTGTGAGTGTGCGTAGTCATGTGTGTCTCTGTGTTGCCCTGTGATGGGTGTACCCCGCCTGTTTTCCCGGAGACCGCTGGAGATGGGCACCAGCGACCCTGCGTGGATGAGCAGGTAAAGAAAATGGACGGATAGAAGGTTCTCGGTCATCCAGGTCATGGTAATCCAAAGGGGTTCGAATGAAGGCGACTGAACTTCTTTGGTTTCTTGAAGACGTTCTGGAAGCAGAATTCGAAGTTTGCTGAACTACAATCTGCTTTTCCCCATGTCGGGTTCAACGACGTTACTTTAGAGAAGCGCATTTGTACAAAACCTAAAATAGAGTTTATCCTCGTTCGAAAATAAGGGGGTTCTTGGTATCAAAATGGGTCTTTAAATTTACGGACATCATGTGTGAAATCCATGGAACACAAAAGGCGGATCAGAAAATAGCGTTTTTAGCCCCGTTGACTTGCGTTCACCCGGGGACCCGTGGTCCAGAAGTAGATGGGTGTGACTTACAAATACAGGCCATTTACCATTTAATGTTGAGTTTTTTCAGCTGAAATTTAACGTTGAAATTCAGTTGTTTAATTTGGACGGATGACATTTCTGCTCGAGTATTTTAACTCATTCGCTGCTAGCCGTTTTCTGATCAGAAAAGCCCTTCACCGCCAGCGTTTTTCAGCATTTTTACTGTATTTTTAAGAGTCACAGAATGTTGCACGCTAGAATGATGTTGATGCCAAAACTACCAAAACAAAGAGGAGACTCACCTCTTACATGCGGAAGAATCTGCGTGTTTCGAGCGTTATCCGTTCTTTCATAATCCGTTGTTGAATTGTGATCGGCAGAAGCTTTTCCGGATCGCGCCTCACTTTTTTTACAGCAGCGGCCCTAAACGATCTCCTAACACATGGATGTTCTGCTTCCTGATCACGTGACGTGTGACGTACGCCACTTCTGGGACACGACAAGTTCCGGAATTTACATAGGGCTAGACAGGAAATCACGCACAGTTTCATTGTAAAAATTACGGTAATTTTCAAAATAAAAGTCTAGAGCAGCGATGCAATTTCATATGTATGTCGATTACACCAATACAAGTGATCCAACGGCTCATTTACTTCCTGTATCATTGCAGAAGTGCAGCATGTGTTTTTCATAGCTTCAGTCCTGGCAGTAGAGATGATCAACGCCACATATGACATCAAACGTCATTTCTTTCATTTTGGTTTAATGGCGGACGGCAGAAACTGGAGGGATTTAGGGATCTTGTGAGGCGCACAGTGGAGAAGTGGCTTCGTGGCTGAGACTCCCAGTGTGCACTGGAGTGCAGCGATTGTGCTAAACTCATCCTAAATCGTGTGTGTGTGTGTGTGTGTGTGTGTGTGTGTGTGTGTGTGTGTGTGTGTGTGTGTGTGTGTGTGTGTGTGTGTGTGTGTGTGCGTGTGTGTGTGTGTGTGTGTGTGTGTGTGTGTGTGTGTGTGTGTGTGCGTGTGCGTGTGCGTGTGCGTGTGCGTGTGCGTGTGCGTGTGCGTGTGTGTGTGTGTGTGTGTGTGTGTGCGTGTGCGTGTGGTCATTGTGCTAGAGGATCAATCGTATTTCCTGTTTGATAGGAGGAGGAGTTCAACTGGCTGCTGAAAGAAGAAGTGCACTCTGTTCTGAAGCAGCTGCAGGATGTGCTGAAGGTAGATGCTCAGCTCAGCTGGACCTAAGAAACTTTCCATAGATTCTTCTCATGTGTTTGTTTGTTTGTTTGTGTTTTTCGTACGGTAGCCCAGAAGGTCCACAGAAATTTAAAAGCCACAACAGAACTAGTAGTAAAAGAGAAGTTGTGGTCAGTTTGAACTTATGCTGCAACAGAAGTTAAACCTGAAAACACGGATGGGTCGTGCGTGATGGATCAGAATCACTCTGCTCTCGTCTGCAGGAGGCCTCCAGACGCTTCTGCATGCCAACTCCAGGCCTGGAGAGTCAGCTCAAGCAGGAGAACTTTATCCTCGGCAGCTCAACGTAATGCCTCACTGATTTAACAGCAAGTCTTTACTGTTTGCAGTGTGTGTTAGCAGCAGACGTCGGCTGGGCCCACCTCGGTTCTCTGTATTGGTTTTCATGTTGGAATCCGATTCTCTCGCAGAAACCAGTTCTGTGTCTTTTACCTCCTTTAGTGGCTCATTTCAGAATGTTTTCACAGTGGAACTTTATTCAAGCGACTCGGCCTTTAAACAGACCTGTCAGAGCATCCGAGTTTGATCAGGTCCACTGTTGGCTTCTGTTTCAAGCACTTTAATCTTTTGGACTTTGGCCAAAAACATGCTGGGAGGTTTATAGACGTTGTTTCTCCCCACTGAAAACAAGAGCTTTTGTATGAACACACATTTCTCCGTTTTCTAGAACATAAAAGACTTGTTTTTTTTAAATGTTTGACATTTGTGTAGAACGTGTTGGTGATGTTTGTGTGTGCCTGCTTCTGCAGGATGGACCAGGTGAAGGGGGTGCTGACCCTGCAGGGCGAGGCTCTGACACAAGCTGTGAGTCTTACCGTTTTCTTATTTCAGTCTCACTTTGTGAGGAACGTTCTAACGACGCTTTTACTGACAGGACATAAACCTGAAGGTTGCGAAGAGCAGCCAAGTTCTGCATTTTCAGTTCAGAGACGACAAGCAGTGGAAGCTACAGCAGGTCAGTGTGTGTGTGTGTGTGTGTGTGTTCTTGTACATACTACATACTGAGGACCCTTTTGACCATTTTCCCGACAAAGTGAGGACATTTTTCAAAATGAGGATATTTTTTTGGTCCTCGTTTTTTTAGAAGCATACCAGAAGCTTACTACACCAGTCAGAGGTATGGTGTGAATTAAGTTTTAGTTAAGGTTAGGAATAGATCAACGTTGGTTATGGTTAGGGTTGGGGGTATGGGTTAGGCATGGTGAAATCACAAAAATGAATGCAAGTCAATGGAGTGTCCTCACTATGATAGAAAGACAGACGTGTGTGTGTGTGGTGGTGGTGGTGGTGGTGGGGGGGGGGGGGGGGGCTGTGAACCGTGCTAGGTATGAAGCATATCCTTATGATATGAATCCATAACAAACAGAGCTGTGGATGTTTTGATGGGTTCCTCTTGCAACGGTGGAGTTTGATGACCCTATTGATGTCCGAGGCCCTAGCAGAGTCTACTATGGTCAATTTATTCTAGATGGAGGGTGAGACCTGAGTGGTTCAGAAGACCCTTAATGGACACAAACGCTGGTTACCAGAAGACCACTGGAGTCGGTCTGAATCTGGTACACGGGCTTGTCCTCCCACAGACACACCACCTGCACGAGGACCTCTCAAAAATAAAAATCATGAGGCGCTTCAGAAAAACAAAACATTTAAAATATAAAAAAGATTTTAGAAAATGATTAAAAATGTGTTTAAAAGGAGCAAAAATTGACAATTGTGATTACATTACATAAAGAAAGAGTGAGAGAGTGAATAGATAAGAGTGAAGTCTGGATCCTGGGGAAGGTGGAATAGGTAGATCGAGCAGAACCAGGAGAGGGTGATGAAGGTCACGCCAAAGCTTGAACAAGTGAGTCTTCAGCTGCTATTTAAAGGAGACCACTGAGTCCACTGATCTCAGGCTCAGGGGGAGAGAGGTCCAGAGTCTGGGGGCCACAGCAGCAAATGATCTGTCACCTTTGACCTTTAGCCTGGTGCTGCACAACCAGTAGGCTTTGATCACTGGACCTCAGGGACCTGCTGGGGGTGTAGGGACTAAGAAGATCACCAATGTAAGATGGTGCTTGTCCATGTAAGGCCCTATAGACCAGGGGCCTCATTTATCAAGCTTGCTTACGCACAAAACCGGGTCGGAAAACTGCGTAAGCAACTTTCCACGCAAACTTTGGGATTCATGAAAGAAAACTTAGCGGAAAAATGTTCGCAACTTTAAGTTGACTAAGGACCTGGCTTACACACATGTTGGACATGGTGAGCACCTGCAGTGCTGCTGCTGAGAAGGATACAATTATGAAATCCTGTAACATTATCACTTGTACTGCTTTGTTTTCACACAGAACAAGACCCCCCCCCCCCCACACACACACACACACACACCACATACACAACCTGAAGCGCAGAATACGGAATGCAGAATATCAGCAGGGGGACAGATTGAGACAGAATGTCATGTGTCTGTGACAGTGTGTGTGTCCTGTCACTGTGACCCGATTGATCATGCGCCCTGGCTACTTGGACAGGGGAGATTTCTGTTTGGCTGACTGGTCAGCGTGTGTGACTTTCATCTGGGAGTCTGGGGATCAAATCCTGATTGGACCATTTTTTATATCCGCCACAGATCTCTCTGAAGAAGTCAGCATTGACGGCTTCAGCAACACTGTGCCACTCCGTGGATTTTCTCATATTTGTTTTGCAAAAGCAATTCCTTTCTTTTCTCCACCTCGATTTCTGCTTCTGTGAAATGGTGCTTCCTTGATCTGCCTTGATCTACGGTTGCCATCGCCATTGGCGGAGCGCTGCAACAGCCGGCTTATGTATATGCATGAGATCCACAAGGCACTTTGCATTGATATTTATGGCAGAAAGTGGGCGTGGTGAGGGCGTGACGTGACTAAAAAGCAGCTGAGAACCTTTCTAGATAGTTCCTGATTTATGAAGCGGAGATTGCGTGCAGCTGTGCGTACTCCATGTTTGATAGATCACAAACCTACTTGGCGTAAGTACATTTTTTTTGCTGAGCTTAAGTACGGTTTTAGTCATGGGGAGACTGCTGACTGATTGATCATGCGCCTCTGTTTTCAGTTTGTGAGGGACCCATTGCATGTTTTTGTTTACATCCGGGTAACTGCGCAGATCCACACTAGCTGGAAGCCAGGAACTCTGCCTCCAGCCTTCATTCAGAGCTGTATTTCCACGATTTAAGCTAACAAAATAAAACCTAGGGATTTAGATATCACTACTTTAGATCATCTAACATATCTTTGTGCAGATGAACAAAAATAATAATCATCTCAAGCTAACGATGTTTAGCACAAAGCTTCTAGAAGCATTTTAAATGGTAAGCTAGCTGTGAGACGACAGTCCTCAGAACCGGCCGTCTGGACTTCTCACAGCTGAACCGAAGGAGAAACCGGATCTTTTCTATGTTCTGTGGGTTACTGCTGAACGATCGCTGTGACACCACTCATCTTTGGAGATTGTTCTCCGTTTATTCTGATGAGCAACGTAAACAGAAACCCAAAATACATTAGCAACTGCTCGCCCCAATTACACAACACAATTTTTGCAATTATTGGAACAAGATTCTTACCGTGGTTCACACACAGAACTACACACCACACTGGTGTTGTCATTTTCACACACATTTATTTCTCAGGACTGATCTGCAGCACAGCTCTCCCCCGCTGCTAGATCCGCTCGGTCGGTCAGTTTCACCCCGGCCGGATCCTCGTCCTCGCTGTCGTGCATAATTGTATATACTGTGTGTGTTGAGCATTGTAAAGTTATGTAAATGGTTACTTTTAATAAATTCTCAATAGAATATAAAGGTATTCAATAAAATGTAAAATTCCATAAAAATATGGATTATCAATATTATTGAACCTTTAATATTCGATTGATGATGAAACCAGGTACTTTGGTGTGCCAGGGAACCAACACTTTATAATAATTTGACACAGAGACAAATTGTAGATTGAGCAAATAATAATTGTCTGATCTTGGAAAGGATGGTTCTTTCTGCCGCTAAAACTATTCCACGAAAAAATCTGGCTCGATTTCCCCTAGGATGATCATTTTAGTTGGAAGCTTTTGCAGGAACTGAATAAAAGAGGAAATGCTACCTCTTCTTCCGGCTCTTGGAGAGTTCAGACGCTTTTTTTCCTCCTCCCCTCCATATCTTATCCCAAGGCTCTTTGTCTGTCTTTGGGTGTACGTCGCTTCTGCATTTTTTCTGGAAACGGGAAATTATTAAAATGGACCTGGTCAGTTGGTCTCTCAACGCGATTAACAATTTTTTTTCAACAATGAGAATGGGAGAAGGGGCTCCCGGTTGCCCCTCTGGGACAGAGCCAGTCTGGCATATCATGGACTCCTGGAAACAGTGGAACCTGATCTGCCTCTCTCAACTGTCTGTAGAGGATTCTGAAGACGTGTGGATATTTGTGGTGTTGGTGTCGGGTTTTGTGCTGTTCGGCCTGGGAGGTTACCTGGTTTACCGGAAAATTAATGAGCTGTCCAGGAATACTGGCTCTTTCCCGGAGCTCAGGGATGGATTACACCGCGCTGTGAATGCACAGACTCATATAATTGTCGAGATGAGTCGTAAGCTTGGAACTTTGGCTGAGATTCAGACTCTGACACAAAAGATGGATGCGATCAAGGATAGAGTTGTTGGATCAGCACGGATTGGGATAGATTAATTACGCCATTATTGGATTGAGAGGGGTTGGGGACCAACAGAACTTTAAGACAGAGAGGAAATTATCTCTGTCTGGTCCCAAAACAAGTTCTTATCTGAATCTGGTGCCCTTGAGCCTATGAGGCTGAAGTGATTACTCCCCCTCAGAAGAAATGTGGCAGGCCGCCGTCGCCATGGTAACTCTGTTTCCCTATCCCAGCCTGGGCGGGACTGTGACCGGTGAAGACCGTTGAATCGTTTCCAGGAGTCACTGTGCTCTCTAACCCAACTACCTCCTTCCCCTGTCCAAACGGAGGTGAAGAGCGCTGCTTATCGCGGCTGCATGCACTGATGTTTGGAGAGTCCCCAACCCTACCTCCCCACCTAGTGGACACTTGTGTTGTGTGATGTCTGAAGTCTGTTGCATTTCTGTCTGAGGTGTTTTCTTGCAGAGCAAAGCTGCCCTCCCTGTGGAGGGTAACTCTGAAGTTCCTTTTTTTCCTCCACCTGACTCAATCCTCATGTAAACCCTCTGATCTCTATTAAGGTAGCGCGACTCGGGTTGTGAATGACCACAGTCACCAATTCTTGTCATGTGTCTATGCCTATGTATGTCTGATCTCAGAATTGTGTGTACTGAAACCCAAATTTCCCTCAGGGATTAATAAAGTATCTTTGAATTTTAATTTGAATTAACATTTCTTGTTTATCAGTTCTGGACAAATCAAAATGCAAATGGGCGTTACCAATGGTCCTCAAACGTCACTCCTTCCTCAGACACTCAAGAAAGCCTATTTCACTTAATATGAAGCAAATATGTTAACCATTCCTTTGTTAATATACCAATACTAATATGTAAATATACTATAATAACTCATTATTAAACTCACCAAGTACTCATTTCGTGTATATAAGATCTGAAAGAAAGCTTAAGAATAAACATTTATGTTGATTAATTCATTAATTTTAAACGGTCCAGACATTATTAAAACACTTTAGATAAACATTCCTTGTTTAATGTAATTGTTCTTAACCTGTAAAGTAAAGGAATTGCTTTCTGAGCCGGAATCAGATATTTTTATTAAAAAGGAGTTAGAGAAAAGTCTTCTCTCCTGTAGGGATGTCTTGTGAGGAGACCTTGAAGCTGATAAGGATAGGATAACTAAGGAGACGACTCCTCCTGGTGTGAGGCCAACACAATCTGTGTCTTGGGCAGAAAGTTAACCTTTGTCACACTGAAGGAGCAGGCTGCAAACAAATACAGGGCCTTCGTCTACATTACATCATGCTGATGGGTTTTATTTTGCTGCTATTTACCTCTATTTATTGACAGCTAACAGATGAACACAACAGTGGTCAATGGAGAGGTGCCATCTTCTTGGCCTCCAGCCCAGAGCTGGGAGGCAGGGTGTGGACATGTGACATCACGCAGCAAAGGATCTATAATAATAATATTCAACGTCTGTGTGCTCCGCTCCGCTCCCCTCCTGTCCTTAGTCGGGAGCCTTCTACAGGGGACAGTTTTCAAACTCTATAAACTCCGTAAAAGTCAATAAAAGCACCCAAAAGTGTTGCTGGATGCGCTAGTGTTACACATCTCCACTGGTGTAAAGTAATAACTTACTGAGGGATTATATCTGCAGCGGTGGCTCGTTAAACACAGTATTGCAACTTTGGTGCTTAAAGGGTTCCCACCACTCATAAGCTGTAGGTGATCAGAACATGACCGCGTTGAGAGGAACAAGTCACCATAAAAAAGGAAGAAAAAGACAAAGTACACAAACACAACAAGAGAGAACTCCAGACCTGTGGACACCCCGTTTGGGCATATTATGTAAAAGCATCCTGAAAGTCAAGAAAACAGTACATCAGTCTAGGTATGTCTGCAAACATGCGTGCATGCTCTGTGATTGACATCTGTATGTAAGCAGATGTCTAACGCTATTGGCTAATGCCAAATGGCGCTCAATTCCAATTGCATGGGGCTCTACGGTATTGGGGGTGGGCTTACTCCAAAAAAATAAAAAGACGTATTTCTTACATTATATTACGGTACTGGGTAAGACTATCATTTTAACAGACTTGCGTAAAAAAGTCATACCTTATTCCTGAAAAGGTAATGGTTTGGTCCATAACTCGGGATTGTTGCTCATGAATTGGCTACAACCTCTTGGCTAGCAGTGTTCATTACATTGATGAAATATTTTTGTTTGTTTTTCGTGAGGAATTAATTTCTGCAGCAAAAATGAACTAAAACTGATCACTTCTATTAAAACAAAATTATGACGAATATTGACATTTTAGCTGATGAATGAAAGGCGACAATGAAAACTGACAGCAACACAAATTCAATCAAAACACGGAAACAGTGTGAGGAACAGACCTACGTCCACGGCTGGGAGTTAAAACAGTAGATGTGATGATCTGAAAAGTATTTGCTTGGTGAGTCCACATCCGGGGTTATAAAAGTGTTACGGTGTTGTTACCAGCAGCGTTGGTGGGAGGGGAGATCAGTGTTGCCAACTTAGCGACTTTGTCGCCATTTCTAACGACTTTTCGGACCCCCTTAACAACTTTTTTTCAAAAAAGCGCCTAGCGACAAATCTGGCGACATTTCTGACCCCCCTCAGCTACTTTGACTACAACTTTGTAGCCGACTTTACCTGCAGATTAGAGATGCATCTGAAGCGACGGGACCGTCCTTCCTTCCAGAGGATCAGAAAGAAAATGATCTGCGCATGTGCGTGCAGCATGATCACGCTACCCCCGTTGGCCAATCAAACCTTTTGTGGGTTTTCACAAGTCCATTATTTGAGATCGCCACCGGCGCTTCATAAAGGGCGACCGCTCCTTCCGCCATCCTGCCGCATTTCGGCAGCTGAGCTCGGCTGGCACTGGCTGGCAGCGTCGCACTCACACATGGCTTCTCGCACCACTTGTGGTGCATTCAAGGAACATTGGAACTCTATGATGACTTCAATAATGTAGCACATTTAAAACTTTTATAAAAATCAGAATAATACTGTAAGACAAACACCTCAGGTCATTGGCAGTTTGCATGTAACGTTTCTGAATACTAAATACGGCCTGCTTCTTTTTACACTAAAGTACTAAAAACAACAAAACCAAACAAAAACAAAACACATATATATATATATATATATATATATATATATATATATATATATTATCTGTTAGGTCAGTATATAGCACTGAATCACAACAGAAGAATACACCTCAAGGCACAACTACAAGAGACAATTCATTTTAATTCAATCATACATACATTCCTATCGATTTAATATTTTTGTGTTTAAGAGTTCCATTCTCTTCAGACAAAATATAAATATTCCTTCCATTTATTTGTGCCACCTTTCCTTGATGTTGTAAAGGCTGCTGTTTTGTATTCTATGGAGTTTTTATTTTAATAAAATATAATAAAAACATTTTTTTAATAAAAAATCACGCAGGTTTTATTTGATTTACTCTACAAGACCGGTGACGTCATCACGCAAACCAGATTACGTCATTGCGTCGCATGCAAATTAGCACATGATGTCATCTGGCGACATCTAGCGACTTTTGGGGGGAAGTTCAGCTACTTTCAGTCAAAAACAGTTGGCAACGCTGGGGGAGATCGCTGGAGCCAACCCGAACACGCGGAGCATCTGGTTGTTTTATTGTTTTGTGGCGATATTATCAGCCTTCAGTGTTCTTGCGATGTTTTTGTGAGGAAAAAAATTGTCAGGCAGCCCACCTTGGTAAATTAGTGCAGGTAAAACTCTAATAAACACACCATAAGACATTTCTTACCTTTAGTTTACCTCCTTGCATTATTAGAATAATGTTTTCATGTGAAAATGAACACAGTTTGCTAGTATCTCAGGTTCTTGCTTCAGAACATTCATTCATAAATCATGGGACAAAAAGATGCTTGTGGTGAATGTCTGGGCGTTAGTTTCTGACTTACCTTTATCCAGTTCCATCACCAATTATGAAGTTTATCAGTCATTTCCTGACTCCACTCTGAATCAATCTCACTTGTCTATGTCCTTAGATCCAAGATGCCAGGAACCATGTGATCCAGGCGTTGCAGCTGCTGGGCAGCCATGATGAGAGCTACCAGTTTAAGACGGGTGCTGAGGTTAATAAGGTCGGTCCGGCTCACCTCAGGCCCCTCATCTCTGTCACCTCTTATAACAACCTTCTTTTTCTACTGATGCTGTAGCTCATGGATGCTGTGATGCTGCAGCTGACTCGGGCACGGAACCGCCTCACCACCCCGGCTTCTCTGACACTTCCAGAACTCGCAACCAGTGGTCTCATGGTATGGACCAGCGTGCACTTCACACACAAACTCAGTGTTGACATGAACCCAAGATGTTGTCCGAGCTAACATTAGCCCTGCTGTTGGGTCTGCTGTTAGCTCAGACATTAGCTCTAACGCCAGAGCTAATGTCTGAGCATTCTGTCATGCTTTAATGACACAGATCACACAGCTTCCAGTGTGATTCTGTCTTCTGGTTGTGGAACTAACAACTGTCTTGCATCTGGAGGTAATATGAAACCAGGCTCCACAGATCAGTCTTTTGTTTGATCTTCAGAAAATGTTCACCCCTCCAATGCCTGGTGATGTGATGGTGAACTTTTACATAAACTTGAGCAAACTGTGTCTGACCGTCTACCAGCTGCACGTGCTGCCTCCAAACACCACCAAGGTTTGAACACAAGGCATCTTAAAGCTCCTCATGAAGCCTTACAAAGCCCACCTGACTGATACTGGACTGGGTTTTCTTCTGTCTCCTTAGAATTTCAAGCCAGTTGGGAGCTCGGTGTTGCACAACCCCGGTGCCATGTTGTAAGTCTCATTTTTGAAGATTAATCAATTTTCTGGAACATATTAATTCATGTTTTCAGTAGTTTGGACAGATTTACTAACCCTTTATCCCAAATCAGAAACATCATCAGCGGGGAGAGGGCTTTAGTTATCTGGATTAGTTATGTAGATGTACACACAAATGTCCAGGTTGGGACAGCAGATGATGAAATCAGCAGCTGCTTTTACAGGACCGTAGCGTTTGCAAAACGGGATTTGCCGCGGCTCCCTGGGGAGGATTTTGGCATTTATAGCAGCAAAGCTGAAGCTAGAATAAACTGCCATCAGGCACCTCTCCAACCAGGACGGGATAAAGGGAGGTCGCTGGGCGCCCCCCCCCAGCATGTGACGTACAGGGTCGCACATTCAGCGTCAGACGGAAGACACGTCAGACTGATGGCATTTCTTTTTCAGGGCCTTTAGCTTTGATGTGACCTGCTTTTTGTCCCGCGTGACGCCCCGCTCAGCCAGTGTTTTCACCACTCTGTCGAACAGCTGGCCGTCTCTCACCGTCCCCGTAAAAAGGCGACGTAATCTGTTCGTCCGCTCGCACGGCCAAATGCTCCATGGTCTCCGCGTCCGTCCATTTTGCCATGTTGTAGGTGGTTGAAAGATACTAGTGAGAGGTCGTGTTTATCTGTGTTTATATCCCTTCCGGCCGGCACTCGGCGCGCAGCATACGTCACTAACGCAACCACCCTCTTTTCGCTCCAGAGGGATTAGCGGGGCTGACACGCCTTTAGCCGTCAGAGGTGAGGGGCTCATGCGGCAATATTACTACGAGGCTAAGCGCATCAGAATCGAGCTTTGTCACCTTTCCTCTTTGCTCCTTGCCGCGTTTACGGGACCCAACAAATTCAGATTCATCACTCTGTAACGACGCGATGGTCTGTCTTATAAAAGAAGCTAAAAAACGCCAGTCAGGTTATAGTTACTGTATGATCATAGTGATAAACACCATGGTGTTCCAGTAAACTTTAGGGGTTTCCTAAAGAGAAGTGGCTTCTTTGCTGCGTTTCTTGACATCAGACCCCCCCTCCGAAACATTCCTCCCTGAGCTGCAGTTGTTCTCACAGCGGCACTGGTGGAGCCACAATCCCACAACTGGATCAGTTTTAGGATGTGGTCCTGGAGCTTCTTGCTGGCCTGAAAGCCTGCTTCAAAAACTCAGTAGAAATGGGTACAGGCGTGAAGAGGAGGTCACCCCCATACCAGAGTCTTACTCCACCCACACTTCCTGTTTGATAAACCCATCAAAAGGTGGCGTCGCCTGGCAGACCTAGAGAGAGGTGCTAGGGGAAGGGACTGACAGCCCTGTTAGACACATTTCTAGAGTTTATTAGGCCAAAAGGTTGATTTGGGGTTACTTGCTCTTGAAGTTCATTTTATGTAGAAAGAACTTTATAATTATTGTATCTAATTCTCTTCAGAACATTCTGGAACTTCTTTAAACTGCACAAAATAATATTTGTGTTTACTCAGATGCTCTAAATATTCTAGAGTAAACAATAATAACTGTTGTTGTTTGATCCCACAGCGAGCTCAACAATAACCGTTTTGAGGTCAGCCATGTTCACAAAGTGGAGTGTGTGGTGCCTTGGCTCAATGACACTCTGGTGTTCTTCACCATTTCCCTGCAGCTCTGTCAACAGCTCAAAGACAAGGTGAGGTCTTCAAAAGCCCCCGTGTCTCTCTGGTCCTTAATGCTTCTGCATGAACACAAAAAAACACCACCTCACCTAACCCTAAGCACAGGTGAGGCTCTGGTTTGAGTCGTCGGTAAGGGAACTGTCAGAGTAAGAACCGTCAGAACAAGAACCGTCAGTGAGGGAACCGTCAGGGCAAGAACCGTCAGTAAGGGAACTGTCAGAGTAAGAACCGTCAGAACAAGAACCGTCAGTGAGGGAACCGTCAGGGCAAGAACCATGAGTGAGGGAACCGTCAGAGCAAGAACCGTCAGTGAGGGAACCGTCAGAGCAAGAACCGTCAGTGAGGGAACCGTCAGAGGAAGAACCGTGAGTGAGGGAACCATCAGAGCAAGAACCGTCAGTAAGGGAACTGTCAGAGTAAGAACCGTCAGAACAAGAACCGTCAGTGAGGGAACTGTCAGGGCAAGAACCGTGAGTGAGGGAACCGTCAGAGCAAGAACCGTCAGTGAGGGAACCGTCAGGGCAAGAACCGTCAGTAAGGGAACTGTCAGAGTAAGAACCGTCAGAATAAGAACCGTCAGTGAGGGAACCGTCAGGGCAAGAACCGTGAGTGAGGGAACCGTCAGAGCAAGAACCGTCAGTGAGGGAACCGTCAGAGCAAGAACCGTCAGTGAGGGAACCGTCAGAGGAAGAACCGTGAGTGAGGGAACCATCAGAGCAAGAACCATCAATGAGGGAACCGTCAGAGCAAGAACCGTCAGTGAGGGAACCGTCAGAGCAAGAACAGTGAGTGAGGGAACCGTCAGAGCAAGAACAGTGAGTGAGGGAACCGTCAGGGCAAGAACCGTCAGTGAGGGAACCGTCAGGGCAAGAACCGTCAGAGCAAGAACAATTAGTGAGGGAACCATCAGGGCAAGAACAGTGAGTGAGGGAACCGTCAGAGCAAGAACCGTCAGTGAGGGAACCGTCAGGGCAAGAACCGTCAGAGCACGAACAGTGAGTGAGGGAACCGTCAGAGCAAGAACCGTCAGTGAGGGAACCGTCAGGGCAAGAACTGTTAGTGAGGGAACTGTCAGGGCAAGAACCGTCAGAGCAAGAACAACCAGTGAGGGAACCATCAGAGCACGAACAGTGAGTGAGGGAACCGTCAGAGCAAGAACCGTCAGTGAGGGAACCGTCAGAGCAAGAACCATTAGTGAGGTAACAGTCAGTGCAAGAACCGTCAGAGCAAGAACAGTCAGTGCAAGAACCATCAGAGCACGAACAGTGAGTGAGGGAACCGTCAGAGCAAGAACCATTAGTGAGGTAACAGTCAGAGCAAGAACCATTAGTGAGGTAACAGTCAGTGCAAGAACCGTCAGAGCAAGAACAGTCAGTGCAAGAACCATCAGAGCAAGAATCGTCAATGAGGGAACCGTCAGAGCAAGAACCGTCAGTGAGGGAACCGTCAGGGCAAGAACCATGAGTGAGGGAACCGTCAGAGCAAGAACCGTCAGTGAGGGAACCGTCAGAGCAAGAACCGTCAGTGAGGGAACCGTCAGAGGAAGAACCGTGAGTGAGGGAACCATCAGAGCAAGAACCGTCAGTAAGGGAACTGTCAGAGTAAGAACCGTCAGAACAAGAACCGTCAGTGAGGGAACTGTCAGGGCAAGAACCGTGAGTGAGGGAACCGTCAGAGCAAGAACCGTCAGTGAGGGAACCGTCAGGGCAAGAACCGTCAGTAAGGGAACTGTCAGAGTAAGAACCGTCAGAACAAGAACCGTCAGTGAGGGAACCGTCAGGGCAAGAACCGTGAGTGAGGGAACCGTCAGAGCAAGAACCGTCAGTGAGGGAACCGTCAGAGCAAGAACCGTCAGTGAGGGAACCGTCAGAGGAAGAACCGTGAGTGAGGGAACCATCAGAGCAAGAACCATCAATGAGGGAACCGTCAGAGCAAGAACCGTCAGTGAGGGAACCGTCAGAGCAAGAACAGTGAGTGAGGGAACCGTCAGAGCAAGAACAGTGAGTGAGGGAACCGTCAGGGCAAGAACCGTCAGTGAGGGAACCGTCAGGGCAAGAACCGTCAGAGCAAGAACAATTAGTGAGGGAACCATCAGGGCAAGAACAGTGAGTGAGGAAACCGTCAGAGCAAGAACCGTCAGTGAGGGAACCGTCAGGGCAAGAACCGTCAGAGCACGAACAGTGAGTGAGGGAACCGTCAGAGCAAGAACCGTCAGTGAGGGAACCGTCAGGGCAAGAACTGTTAGTGAGGGAACCGTCAGGGCAAGAACCGTCAGAGCAAGAACAACCAGTGAGGGAACCATCAGAGCACGAACAGTGAGTGAGGGAACCGTCAGAGCAAGAACCGTCAGTGAGGGAACCGTCAGAGCAAGAACCATTAGTGAGGTAACAGTCAGTGCAAGAACCGTCAGAGCAAGAACAGTCAGTGCAAGAACCATCAGAGCACGAACAGTGAGTGAGGGAACCGTCAGAGCAAGAACCATTAGTGAGGTAACAGTCAGAGCAAGAACCATTAGTGAGGTAACAGTCAGTGCAAGAACCGTCAGAGCAAGAACAGTCAGTGCAAGAACCATCAGAGCAAGAATCGTCAATGAGGGAACCGTCAGAGCAAGAACCGTCAGTGAGGGAACCGTCAGAGCAAGAACAATCATTAAGGGAACCGTCAGAGCAAGAACAGTGAGTGAGGGAACCGTCAGAGCAAGAACCGTCAGCGAGGGAACCGTCAGAGCAAGAACAATCATTGAGGGAACCGTCAGAGCAAGAACAGTGAGTGAGGGAACCGTCAGGGCAAGAACCGTCAGAGCAAGAACAATCAGTGAGGGAACCGTCAGAGCAAGAACCGTTAATGAGGGAACTGTCAGAGCAAGAACAATCATTGAGGGAACCGTCAGAGCAAGAACCGTCAGTGAGGGAACCGTCAGGGCAAGAACCGTCAGAGCAAGAACAATCAGTGAGGGAACCGTCAGAGCAAGAACCGTTAGTGAGGGAACTGTCAGAGCAAGAACCATTAGTGAGGGAACTGTCAGTGCAAGAACCATCAGAGCAAGAATCGTCAATGAGGGAACCGTCAGAGCAAGAACAGTGAGTGAGGGAACCGTCACCGTTGGTGAGGGAACCGTCAGAGCAAGAACCGTTAGTGAGGGTAATGTCAGTGAGGGAACCAACAGTGACGGAACTGGAACCGCCAGAGTTTGACAGCAGACTGTCTCAGATCTCGCTTGTTATACTTTCAGGTTTTATTTACATCTAGATGTCGGGGAGGAACATGGAGATCACATGATCTTTAACATACAAATGGACCTGATCTTGGAACCTTCTGTAGCTCTGAGTCTTTAAGAGTTTAAACAATAAAATCTCATTTTCAACATTAAATGACAGCAGCTTCACACTCACTGTGATGTGAGTCATAAAAGAAGGGATCATCCATAGAAGACAGAAAAGGACAACCACCTTCACTCAGATGACATCACCATACACAGAACCAGGTCCCTGAAGGTCTGAGGTGGATCAGGTTGTCTGTAGCTAGGCAGCTGGATTTGTGCCGACTCAGAATTGAGCAGAATGGCAGGCTTTTAGCACCTGTCATGTCTCACCTTCTTCATGAAGGAGGAGCTCTGGGTAGACCCAGTTTTCTGTCTGCTTCTGTTAACCTGTATGCTCCAGAGCAGCAAACTGCCTAAGCTGGTGCTTCTGCAGAGGAGCTGGTGCTGATCAGCTGTAAGATACTCTATCTAATGACCAGTTCATCTGATCAGGATTAAAGCGGATGATGTTTTTTCTGATGGGACAGTTCTGGTTAAGGTTCTGGTGTCTGAACTGAGCTGTACTTCTGTCCTGCAGATATCCGTCTTCTCCAGTTTCTGGAACTACAGACCCTTCTAGTCCTGCTGAGAGCTCCTAACTGGACTAAGGGATGTTCTGGAAGGATTTTATTTTTGTACGTTCTTTGTTCTGGGAACCAGCCTGAAGTGTTGCACCATTATGTGACGGAGCCAGTCAGACCCAACTGGTTTGAGTCGGATCAGAATTTTTATATCAGTGAGTGATTGTTGTTATTCTGAGTTTATTTAATATTTATCAGTTCTTATCATGTAGAACACTCAGGGTCACCACACACACACACACACACACACACACACACACACACACACACACACACACACACACACACACACACACACACACACACACACACACACACACACACACACACACACACACTCTCTCTCTCTCTCTAGGTCTTATGGACTCTTTGGTGACCCTATCTAATGCAGTGCTGCTGCACCATGAACTAAGAGATGGAAGACCTCCAGGCCAGTAGTAGATGAGCAGATCCCAGATCAGTCAGGTGGAAAGAATCAAAGTGAGTTCTCATCTGTGGCGAGGGTCAGGCTTCTGCTTCTGACCTGGGATCTGCCAGAAGCCTCTCCTTGTCCCACAGAAGCACCAGCTGACCTGATGCTTGTTGCTGTGGTTCCAGGGGTTTGTTTACATCAGCTGTGAGGAGGTTTCTGTGCTGGTGTGTGAAATACACACAGGCGACTTTAGTATCAGAGGTGGGGACGGTGGAGCTGTTTTAAGTTGTTATCTGATCATTCCTCACGTGGGCCTGATTCTTTTGCTGCTCTGTATGTATTTATTTTGCTCCTTACCTGTGAAACAGACACACTAATCAGGAACAAATGACTTAATTCCAGTAAGTGTTATGTTGTATAAGCTACCAGTAATCTGAAATGTGGAAATGAATTTTCTGTGCAATAAAGCTACTAATGTACCTGCTAATGTGTTTCACGGCTCTCTTTGCCTGTCCAGAGCAGCGGTGACCTGTGACTTAAGGATTTAAACAACTGGTTGTAATGTAATGAAATTGGGGGGTTAAATTATGACCAATAAGATGTGATGATTCTATATAAATATAGAATATCAACCTGGTTCATCTTTGAATGTTTAATCAGAAGAATTTAGGATTCTTTGCTTATTCAGGGACCATAAACACACTTCGTATTAATTCTGACAGTCCGTATATAATTAATAAACTTTATTTTCTAGACTAATTATAATGCATGACAACTTATGAATAATGTGTGATGATGTTGTAAAGTAGATGTACATCAGAACCTTTGTATCTGGAAGAAACTGAGTTCTGGGTGTAAAAGAATGTGGTCTGCTATTAACTAGAGTTGATTAATAAAACTGCATCAGACGCAATCTTGTGTCTACGTACACACTACGTACGGGTGGGGGGGGGGATGACCCAAGGCATTGAAGTTCGTAGATTAACCGCAATGCGACCAGGTCAGTCCAGAGTCGTCTCTCGGATCACAACAGGACTTTGGTTGCGTCTAGAACAGCAGTGCTCTGAAGGAGCTGTTTGTGTGCCAGCTGCAGACGGGCTTTGACGGCTTGTCAAAAGCTTTGATGGTTTGGATTGGCCACTTTGAAGTTCTGCTCAAAAACCTGAATTACTCGGGAAGTCATCCTAGTTTTATTAATCTGGAGTTTGTCATGTTTGTCGACGTTACCAACATCCCTCAGAAAACCACACCTCCCAGATACTAGCTGTTCTAGTTCTGCGGATAAAGGATCTTTAAACTTCTGTGAGATGTGACCTTAACTGTAATTTATATTTTATGAACATCTTGTTTGAGTGTAGATAATGATTCACCTGTTAAATCAAACATTACTGATCATGACATCAAAATGGATCATTGTAATAATTATATTCCTTTCAACTTCACTGAATTAGGCACAGATTATTCAAACATTAATATTATTCATATAACATCTGGTTCATTCAACCATATATTTATGATTATTTAACTTATGAGTTGTAAAAGTTCGCTTTTCATTCAGAGTGTGAAATCCTGCAGTCTTATCAGAGGAAAGCTTTGTTTGGAGACACAGGCTGACAATCTTGTCCTCCTGAATGTCAACAAGCACTGCAGAAACGTCTGGGTAGAAGATAGAGTTTAAAATCCCCCCTAGAACATGGAATTACATCAGTAGATGACCGGTCAACGTGTAGGTGACAATGGACCCTTTCTGGACGTCACACGGTGAATTATTTACCCGCTGGAGGTCCGTGGTAGCTCAACCTTCCAGAGAGAAAACACCAAGCAGGTCAAAGAGGTTATACTTTATTAGCAAGTAAATAATTTAAATATTAATTCTTTCAGCAGAGGAAGAAATGAATGCAGACAGGACAGACCAGAGCATCTACCCGCTCTAGTTTCAGGTGCAGCACTAAGAGCTCACAGCTGGAGGAAGGCTCGTGTTTTGGCACAGAGGAGGACGACGGCGGGTCAGTCCAGGTCAGCGGTCAGGGCTCCAGGCCCATGTTCTCTATCCCGACCTTCTTGTGTGGCTGCAGAGAAAATAGAAACAGAACCTCCAGTCATTCTACTGAATAAACACAAGTTCTCTAAAGGCTGGGGTTAGGCTGACTAACTGGGATTTGAACCCACGACCAAAACCTCAGGTATACAGAGAATGGTCAGATCTTTTCTGGTATGATGAGTCTGGATTTAGCTACAACATTCAGATGTTCTCACACATCCATACCACCCATTACTAATCTTCACTCACATAGTCCAAAAGATCTGTCATTTGGAACCGGGCCAGCATGCGTGCACCAGCAGAATCTCCACATCTCTACACGTGCTTTGTTCTGACAGGAAAGACGATGTCGTTGCTCTTCTTAGACACTCATTCCTGTGTAAACGGCCAACGCGGTGGTTGTGGCTCTCTGGAGCATCTTTATTTTAGGATTTTCTCATTGAAAGTCAGCTGGTAGAACCCCGGGTCAGAACCAAACCGGGTGAAGCCGCTTTTATGCTGCTCACAGATGGACTCAGCTTCCTCATGACCTCAAACCTGTCCCAACTTTCATGTATTCATCAGCCTCTAGTTTCTTATGCCGCTCCTTCTGCACTGTGACTGCTCTGCCTTTATCAAGTTTCTCAGGTGCCTGGAGCAGGTAAGAGGGACCTCCCCCGTAGAGGTGAGGCAGAGCTAAAACTGTTCACTGAGACCGGGATGAAGACAGAAAAGAGATGATCTGGGCTTTTTGAGAAGGTGTGGCTCCAGGGATCAGGACTATCTAGAGAACGTTGGAGGTTTACACCCAGAAACGTGGACTGGCTTCCGCTGGTGTCTGTTAGTGTGTTTACCTTTTCACCATCGCAGCAGCAGCAGCAGCAGCAGCGGATCAGGACCAGGAGGACGAGCAGAAGCACCGTACCTAAACACAGTCAGAATTACAACCTGCCAGCATCTGCAGCCTGACCCAAACCAGACGCAGCTGCCTGGTTCCCAGGGGAGCGGTGAAGGCTTTAGCCGGCGGGGAAGGTGTGATCCTCGTAAAGGCAGACCGGTTCTGTGTACTGCAGAAGTGCTCAAACTTCACTCACCGAAGAAGATGAAGAAGAGGATGAAAAAAGCAGTGTCCCAGTCAGACTGGAAGAACTGCTTAGACTCCAGTCTGGAGACCACATCGTTGAACTGCTGCTGCAGCTCCTGCTGGGTGCTTTTGGAGTCCATCACCAGCTCTGTCAGAAGCACGAGACAGTTCGGTCTGCTCTGGAACTCATCAGATTATAATCTGGGGTAAGAACTTCAAACCTAACGGGTGTTAACGATGAGTTCCAGCGCGCTGCACGGAGATCAGATTGTTGAGACTCTTGGTGTGTTTTAATGTTTTCAGTCAGTTGCATCAACTGTGGGGCTTCTCTCAAATCTGACCCCGTGATCAGAATAAAATAGTCTGGAGTCTGGCAGCAGCTTGTTGCTTCTCACTGTTGATCAGTTAATCAGTGACCCGATCAGAGAGCCAGTCGGAGGACTTTTGTCCCAGTGAGCAATCATGAGTTATTCAGTATTCATCTGATGTCATCACAAATGTCTCTCGCACACACAGGTGGGCTGTTACCATGGTAACCTGTAAAGTCTTGTGTCAGCAGCACAGGTAATTATCACACTCAGTAAAGACCAGTTCAAGTTAGCACGACTCAGTAACAGGAGAGTGGTCTGCTTGCTGTCAGCCTGTAGGGGTCATGTAAATGTGTTACTATGGTAACCCTTCTGTGTTTGAGCCCAAATGTGAAAACTTTGCCCACTGTTAGCCCAACACAGCTGCGAGTAAACGAATGAACCCTTGAACCCTTTTAGCTGACAAAGTACCCACAGCTTTACTCTGATAACGCCTTGATGACATCAGCATCATGAAACATCCCAGCTGAAGCAACAATCTAACCCAGACTCCTGATTAAGGGTTTATTTACCTGAGGACCGGTCGCAGCTCAGAGTCTTTCTGGTTGTTGTTTCTTCACTTCCGGGAGCAGACACACCTGGATCTACTGATTTGGCTCCACCTGCCGAGGCTGGCTGGCAGACAGCCAGCAGGTGCTTTTCTGACACCTACTGGACCAGATACCTGGTGCATGATTAGCTTTGGCTGCAACCATGGCAACATGCTCAGAGAATATAATCTGAGTTACTAATAAGCCCTAATCTTTCTCTTCACCTACCAACTATAGTAATTAAGTAAACTTTTTATAAAAGAGGTGCACCCACGACCAGCAACTCTTCACACGTGTTGCCACTGAAGCCCAGTGGTCCGCTTGACTGCGGTAACCACTCAGTTGTTGATAGTCTATCAGTTAAATGCTATTAGTAAATATTATATAAATAAACTGAATTGAATTAGTCTGAATTCAAGTGCGTCTGTGAAATCGAAACTAAAATCTAAATAGCACCAACATTTATCTGATGACTGCTTTAAACTTGGGTTTTATTTTGAAAACCCACATCAGATCTGGTTGAAAATTGGTGAGGGCCAAGTGGAGAAGGTCTAGTATCACTCCGAAGTTGAATGAGTCAGTGGAATCAAACAGGTAATATTAATACTAATAATTAAAGATGCACTGATATTAATTGATAACCCATGTTTTGCAGATTAAAGACTAATGTCCCATAGTTGTCACACACACTAGTGGGGTGAAAATGGTCCTCCGAAGTTGACCCACCTTCGTGGGGAGTGGTGAGCTGCAGATGGTTGTGCTCAGGACCCATTTGGTGGTTTAATCCCCCAATCCAACCCCTTAAAGAGCAAGTCGTCCCCTACCAGAGGCCATTTCTCAATACTCAAGGATGCTTGTACGTTCTTGTGTACTAGACAAGTATGTTCTTGGCAAGGACACCAGAAAGTTCGTTCTACCGAGTACGGGAGGACGAGGACGGCATTTGGAACAGAACTGTACTCCATTGTGTCCTGGTGTCACACCCGGTCATGTCTCCCCGTTTAGTTCAGCCTTGTGTCTCGTTGATTACTCCCACCTGCCTCTCGTTTCCCAATCACCTTAGCTCCCAACCCTCCTGTATTTAAACCCTGTCTGTTCTTTGTACTGTGTCGGATCATTGTTTCATTGTCCAGCGTGCTTCAGTATTAAAACCCTTTGAATGTGCTCACCTGTCTGCCTGTTTTCCTGCTCCGCGTTGGATCCTCATCTCAGCTCCGTTCCTCTCAGCAGCGCGCTGACAGAATGATCCGACCAAAACCCGTTGTGAGATCCAGCGAGGAGATTCTCCCGTGGGAGCACCTGCTTCAGTGGCTCACTCCGAGCCACCACCCAGCTTCTCCATCGCCTTCCCCTGCTTCAGTTCTGCCTCGCCGAAAACGCCGTCCTCGGCCATCAGCCGCAGCAATCCTCACTGCTCTCCCGGAACCGGACGAGGGGTCGGACCAGGAGCCGCTTCCGGATCGCTCCAGCTTCGTGGGCACCCGCCTGGCTGTGTGCTCCCCGGGAGTTGGCCCACGGCGTGGGGAGGCATGCCGGGCTCCACCGCAGCGGCTGGTCCATGGACGGAGCCGCGAGCTCGCTGCAGTTCTGGCTCAGTGCGCCAACTTGGACACGCCCCCAGTCAGACCAGCAGTCCCGTCTCCGGTCCAACTAGCGCCTTCGTCATCTGCAGGCGGAGGAACCACGCCCACAGCCCAGCTGATGGAGCTCCAGGCGGAGCTTGACCGGATCCGCCAGCTCGTCAGCCTCCAGGAGAGTCACCTGGACACTCTATCCTCCCCGAACCGCCAGGAGAGGAGTGAGCCCGTCCACCCAGCGGAGCTCGCTGGTCTCCGGGCTGAACTGGCCCAGCTCCATCGAACCCTCAACCTCCAGGAGCTTCAGCTGGACGGGCTGTCCCCCCTGCTCTCACGGCTTCCAGCCCTACCAGTTCCACGACTTCCAGTCCAGCCTGTCCAGGCAGCCCCTCCTGCAGCTGCCTCGCCTCCACTCCAGAGGGCCCAGAAGCAGAAGGGACGGGCTCAGAAGCAGAAGGGATGGGCCCAGAAGCAGACGGTTCCGGTTCTGGCCCCGAAGCGGACGGGTCGGCCCCAGCAGTCGGCGGTCCAGCAGTCGGCGGTCCAGCAGTCGGCGCCCCCGGACCAGAAGTCGGCGCCCCCGGACCAGAAGTCGACGCCCCCGGACCAGAAGTCGACGCCCCCGGACCAGAAGTCGACGCCCCCGGACCAGAAGTCGACGGTCCAGGGCTCTGTGGCCGACGCCCCTGCCAGTCCTGTGGCCGACGCCAGTCCTGTGGCCGACGCCTCTTCCTCGTGTTCTGAAGTCGACGCCTCTTCCTCGTGTTCTGAAGTCGACGCCTCTTCCTCGTGTTCTGAAGTCGACGCCTCTTCCTCGTGTTCTGAAGTCGACGCCTCTGATGACGTCGCCTGTCCAGAAGTCGACGCCTCTGATGACGTCGCCTGTCCAGAAGTCGACGCCTCTGATGACGTCGCCTGTCCAGAAGTCGACGCCTCTGATGACGACGTGTCCGAAGTCGTCGCCCCTGATGACGACTCGTCGCCCCTGATGACGACGTGTCCGAAGTCGTCGCCCCTGATGACGACGTGTCCGAAGTCGTCGCCTCTGATGACGACGTGTCCGAAGTCGTCGCCTCCTCTGATGACGTCCCGTCTGATGACGTCGCCTCCTCCTCTGATGACGTCGCCTCCTCCTCTGATGATGTCGCTTCCTCCTCTGATGACGTCCCGTCTGATGACGTCGCCGCCACGTCCGATGACGTCCCGTCTGATGACGTCGCCGCCTCCTCTGATGACGTCGCCGCCACGTCCGATGACGTCCCGTCTGATGACGTCCCCGAAGTCGGCTCGTCTGACGACGTCGCCGCCTCCTCTGATAACGTCCCCGAAGTCGGCTCGTCTGACGACGTCGCCGCCTCCTCTGATGATGTCCCCGAAGTCGGCTCGTCTGACGACGTCGCCGCTGCCTCGTCCTCTGATGACGTCCCCAAAGTCGGCTCGTCTGACGACGTCGCCGCTGCCTCGTCCTCTGATGACGTCCCCGAAGTCGGCTCGTCTGACGACGTCGCCGCTGCCTCGTCCTCTGAAGTCGGCTCGTCTGACGACGTCGCCGCTGCCTCGTCCTCTGAAGTCGGCTCGTCTGACGACGTCGCCGCTGCCTCGTCCTCTGAAGTCGGCTCGTCCGATGACATCGCCGCTGCCTCGTCTGGGGATGCTCTTTGCACTCAAGAGGCCGACGCTCCATCCAGCCCGGCGTCTCCACGGTCTCCGGTTCCGATGGTGGTTTTGAGGGCAACGCCGGCCCAGCCTGCAGTGACTTTGTCGCCGGCCCAGCCTGCAGTGACTTTGTCGCCGGCCCAGCCTGCAGTGACTTTGTCGCCGGCCCAGCCTGCAGTGACTTTGTCGCCGGCCCAGCCTGCAGTGACTTTGTCGCCGGCCCAACCTGCAGAGATCCTCTTCTGCCGCAGGCGCCGGCCTCCAAGGGCCCGTCGCCTCCTCATCTGTCACAGGCGCCGGCCTCCAAGGGCCCGTCGCCTCCTCATCTGTCGCAGGCGCCGGCCTCCAAGGGCCCGTCGCCTCCTCATCTGTCGCAGGCGCCGGCCTCCAAGGGCCCGTCGCCTCCTCATCTGTCGCAGGCGCCGGCCTCCAAGGGCCCGTCGCCTCCTCATCTGTCGCAGGCGCCGGCCTCCAAGGGCCCGTCGCCTCCTCATCTGTCGCAGGCGCCGGCCTCCAAGGGCCCGTCGCCTCCTCATCTGTCGCAGGCGCCGGCCTCCAAGGGCCCGTCGCCTCCTCATCTGTCGCAGGCGCCAGCCTCCAAGGGCCCGTCGTCTCCTCCTCTGCCGCAGGCGCCGGCCTTCCAGTGCTCGTCGTCTCCTCCTCTGCCTCAGACGCCGGCCCCCAGAGCTCGTCGTCTCCTCCTCTGCCTCAGACGCCGGCCTCCAAGAGCCTGTCGTCGCCTCCTCCTCTGCTCCTCTGCTGGTCCCTCTGTTCCTCTGGGCCCTTCCTCCTGGTTCCCCTCCTCCCACCCTGCTCCTCGTTCCTGTGGGCGTCTGGGATCCGCCCCTTGAGGGGGGGGTACTGTCACACCCGGTCATGTCTCCCCGTTTAGTTCAGCCTTGTGTCTCGTTGATTACTCCCACCTGCCTCTCGTTTCCCAATCACCTTAGCTCCCAACCCTCCTGTATTTAAACCCTGTCTGTTCTTTGTACTGTGTCGGATCATTGTTTCATTGTCCAGCGTGCTTCAGTATTAAAACCCTTTGAATGTGCTCACCTGTCTGCCTGTTTTCCTGCTCCGCGTTGGATCCTCATCTCAGCTCCGTTCCTCTCAGCAGCGCGCTGACACCTGGCAACAAGTGCTTCTTCTTGCTGCGGTAAAAAAAAAAGACCCGACGTGAAAATAAAGGTCTGTTCCTTAGATAACGAAATAACAACGTGAACATATTATTTGCATTATATTTGGCCCACTTTGGTCAAAACTGATAAAATTCTACCATTTCCCTAAGTTCTGGGTCACACCGGAGGCGGACGCGCCGCTGAGCGCTTCTTGGAAAGTCGCGTGATAGTCGCAACATCATGCAGAACTTGAGAACAAAAAGCAGGAAGTGGCTCTATTGTTTATATGTGATCAGAATTGACTAATGACTTGCCTGTTAACAATAGTGGTGGTCTGCTGGTACCTCCTGCAGGACAGAGCACCACTGACCTCCTCCACACACATCTTCCTCAGGCTCATCCTCCAGACCCACAACTTCACCAGCACAGAGGCAGATGTGCAGCACAGTGCATGCTGACCTGTAATAGATAAAAAAGAGGGGTTTTTTTAATAGAAAAATGTAAAACAAACATATAACCTGCAGTACACTGGTTCTGTTCAGTTTAAAGAAAAGCAGCAGGGAAAACTACAGAGAATTTACATTTTTAAGACAGATCTAATCATTATTAGGCTTAAGTTGAATAAACAAATGCACACTGAAAACACTTAAATGCTATTTTATTAAAATGTCTGTTTTTTTAAAACGTTTTACCCTCATTTGATGCACAATAAGAAGTCCTAAGGTCCAATTCACATTAGAAAGAATCCTACTGCATTCAACATTAATAATGCATTTGGTTTATATTAATTACCTACATGATAATACTCTGTAGTAATGTGTTGTGTATGTTTAATAAGTTCATTCTGTAGCTTAAAACATACATGAAACCATCTAAAGTTAACATGTAAGTCCTGAAAACTTCTACAATAAACAAAGTTACTTTACCTGAAAACGGTTGTGAACAATTGCTGCTGATGGACGTGAAGCTGCTGTAGCTCCTTAATATTCCTGCTCCATTTTCGCTAGCTTTAGCATTTTTCCTTTGCGTGTAGCTGCCGCCACGGCTGTGACAGGAGGTGAAGGCTAGACTGTCCGAATTCAGAGCCGCTGGGTTCCGGTCTTAGCAGTCTAGCAAGGACCCGGCCTCACAGGAGTCCTGCCCACGGATTCGGACACATTCATATCTCTCCTGTCTTAGCTTCCCTACATTGGCTGCCTGTTAAATTGAGAATAGATTTTAAGATCCTCCTTCTCACATATAAAGCTCTTAATAATCAATCTCCATCATACATCAGTGACCTGATTGTTCCATATGTTCCCAACAGAGCACTTCACTCTCAGACTGCAGGTTTACTGGTGGTTCCCAGAATATCTAAAAATAGGATGGGAGGGAGATCTTTTAGTTATCAGGCTCCTCTTTTGTGGAACCAACTCCCAGCTTTAGTCCGTGAGGCAGAAACCTTGTCTACTTTTAAGACTAGGCTTAACACATTTTTATTTGATAGGGCCTATCAAATGTGTGTGTGTGTGTGTGTGTGTGTGTGTGTGTGTGTGTGTGTGTGTGTGTGTGTGTGTGTGTGTATGTGTGTGTGTGTGTGTGTGTGTGTGTGTGTGTGTGTGCGTGCTCTGTCTTCTCCATCCCCAGTGAGTCCCCAGCTTATTAGATCCCTGCACGGGCCTAAAATCTGAGCCCGTGTCCGGCCCGGACCGAGGGGGTGGAGCCCCAGCCCGACCCGGCCCGAAAAGGTTTTCAGGATTCTCTGGCCCGGCCCGAGCCTGAGCCCGACTTTTTTTAAACCAACTAAATGAAAACAAAGTGCGTCAGTCCTGACCAATGTGTTAAAAGACGTGCAGGATCCGATCAATTTGTTTTTCCCTCGTTTACTGTCACGGAGATAACGGCGCACTGGCTCCGGTGGTAATCAAGTTAAATTTTATCTCTTTCCAAAAATTTTCACAAGAAAACAAAACAGTCTAAAGCAAGGCTTGTGTTGTGTTGACCGGATAGTTCCCGTATTTGACCGTTTATTTTGACGGAGAAAGAATAGAAAGAATTACCCCGACGCATGCAGACAAACTGACATTTTATTCGTTATGCACATCGCAGATGTAGCTAAATCACCCAAGAAAAGATTCCCATCTGAACATCTGAGCTGCTCAGCACAGCTCGCTGTCAGCGCATATGTGCACAGTGAGCTGAAGTTGTGGAGATTGGATTGGAGCGCATCGCAGAACCAGAGCGCATGCAGGAAGGTTCCTCCCACTGAAGCGAGTGTTTTCCAAACCCTGTCTCTCAGAGAGACTTGTCACTTAGAAAATGTTCCCTGATTATGAAACTTTGGCTGAATAGTGCTTGTTCCTGTCTCCAATGTGGCGACACATCCAGGAGGAGAATCCCAGAATCTCTTCAGCTCAGACAGCGCATACGCACAAGCGTGACTCGTCAACCCGGTCTCACAGTAAGACTGGGTTGGACCTGTTCAGGTTTACGCAGACAATCTTTACATAGAATTGACTTACAGATATAAATTTAATTCAGTAAAATATAAAGCATTTTATTTAAATATCCATTCATTAATTTACAAGCACAGAGAGCCGCATCAGATGGATGGAAGAGCCGCGGGTTGTGACATGTTTTCTCCAGGACCAGAGAGGACGCAAACTCGATACATCTCTTTTATTGTGAGGTAATAATTTCTCCGAGTTTTGCGGTTGCGGGCGGGAGTAGACATGCACGCTGCAGGTGTGGGCGGGAGTAGACATGCACGCTGCAGGTGCGGGCGGGAGTGTAACACACACGTTGCAGTTGCAGGTGGAAATTGTCAGAAATTCAGCGGGAGCGGGCAGGAGCGGGATGAAGAAAACAGTCCCGCGCAGGGCTCTACTGCTGCGTTTGTGTTTCAATTTTTTTTTAATGAATTCGATTAAAGATAAAGGCGCCCGGCCCGGCCCGTGTCCGAGGTAATTACACAGTCATTGGCCCGAAGCCCGGCCCGACGGCCCTCGGGCCGACCCAGTGCGCTACCAACACTATCTGTAGTGGGGACGGTGTGCTGCTGACCTCTACTCAGGACGTTGCGGATCGGTGGGCAGAATACTTCGAAGACCTCTTCAATCCCACCGACACGTCTTCCAGTGAGGAAGCAGAGTCTGGGGACTTTGGGTTGGCCTCTCAAATCTCTGGTACTGAGGTCACTGAGGTGGTTAAAAAGCTCCTGTGGCAAGGCTCCAGGGGCGGATGAGATCCGCCCAGAGTTCCTTAAGGCTCTGGATGTTGTGGGGCTGTGTTGGCTGACGCGGCTCTGCAATATTGCGTGGACATCGGGGGCAGTTCCACTGGACTGGCAGACCGGGGTGATGGTCCCCTTATTTAAAAAGGGGGACCGCAGGGTGTATTCCAACCACAGGGGATCACACTCCTGAGCCTTCCTGGTAAGGTCTATTGAGGGGTTCTGGAGAGGAGGGGTCCATCGGATTGTTGAACCTCAGATTCAGGAGGAGCAATGTGGTTTTGGTCCTGGCAGTGGAACACTGGACCAGCTCTATACCCTTAGGGGGATCCTGGAGGGTGCGTGGGAATTTGCCCAACCAGTCTACATGTGTTTTGTGGATTTAGAGAAGGTGTTTGAAATGAGTTTTCTCCGAAGAGTGGCTGGGCTCTCCCTTAGAGATAGGGTGAGAAGATTGGTCATCCGAGAAGGGCTCGGAGTAGACCCGCTGCTCCTCCTCATCGAGAGGAGCCAGTTGAGGTGGCTCGGGCATCTGATTAGGATGCCTCCTGGATGCCTCCTTTATGAGGTTTTCCGGGCACATCCAACCGGGAGGAGACCTAAAGGTAGACCCAGGACATGGTGGAGGGACTATGTCTGTCACCTGGCCAGGGAACACCTTGGGATTCCCCCGGAGGAGCTTGCCCAAGTGGCTGGGGAGAGGCAAGTCTGGGCCTCTTGCCTTAGGCTACTGCCCGCGAGACCCGACTCCAGATAAGCGAATGAAAATGGATGGGTAGATGTACAAGATTATAGTAGAATTGGGGATTATTTCTAAAGGGGAACAAAGTAAATGGTCATGTGAGTTTATGTGAAGTGGGTGAGTGTGTTCGTATGGGTGCAGTAATGCAGGAGGGCATGTGTTCATGTGTGTGCGTGCCTGTAAATCGTTGCTGCAGAGAAAGGAGGAGAAATCCTAAGAGCTAATGTGGATTTGGGATCAAAATAACCTGCCATAAAATGTTATAATCTGAATTCACTAATCGGGTTTAGCATAAAAAGTCAGCCAAAGGAAATGAAACACAGACCTTTTTCCTAATTGCCAGGGGGTGGCCAAAGCTGAGTCAGCTGAGAAGTCCTCGCTTGAGTGAATAGTCTTCTGGGACTGTAGGAATTTGGCCCCAAATTGGTCGACAGTCTCTGTGTAATTCGGAGAACCTCGTTCCCTAGGAATGACGACTTTAAGGTTCTTTCATTTCAGTTGCACCGAAAGGTGGAATTCAGAGCACGGGTCCAAATGATCAAAAGCGATGTCGAATCCGAAAATCTGCTCCAAATTAGTTTAACTCGTACTGTGGAAACTTTACTGGACCAAACCAACTTCCAGTTTGATGTGGAAAATCTAACAAAAACAGAGTTGTTGCTGAGATTTACTATATCTTTTGAAAGCTAATGACTTAAAACTTTGAGAGCGACGGCGTTGCTAGATGAGATGAAAAAGCCTAGCAGGGATTTGCTTAAGGTGTCCTATTGTTCTTTGCTCTGCAGCCACGAGGTTTGAACTCTGGCCTCTTATAACCTTTCATAGTCACACCCACATGTATTTCACTCATTAACCACTGGATGGCACTATGGCTCTTTCAAATAACATCCTTTCCATATAGTGAAAAGTTCATATCACAATTTACCAAAGTTATCCAGATGAGGCGTCAAAAGTATTACTTTAAACAGGAAAGAACTAAATGCATGTCTTAAAACTGGACAGTTTTACCGTTAGCATGAATTTTAACTGGAGAAACAAAAATGGCAGACATTTAACATGAAAGAGGAACACAAACAAGCATTTAGGTTTGTAACTAATAAGAGTCTAAATATTTACTTTGAACACCTCATTTTTTTTAATGGTAAACAACCCAAAACACCTCCTTTGATTGTAGATAAACAAAAATACAAGGTTTTATAAGGACTCAAGTCTGGAAGCTTCCAGAAGAAAACCTCAGAGAAGTTTTACGACCACCCCATCTTGGGTAAGGGTCAGTCATGACGGGTGGATGTAGAACAGACCCGTTTCTGATATCCTCCTGCTTCTCCGATTTGTAAGGAAGGAAAACCCAGTCAAATTGGTGCAATTTACGACCCTGGCAGAGAATCGTAGGAGTTAACCATGTAATGTGATGAAGGAGCCATCTCTACCCTCTAACAGCTGTTTCCTTTTGACACAGTGCCAGAGTGCATGAAACAACTCCAAGGCCATGCATTCGCTTATAAATTGTTTACGTTCCAGCAATGAAGACAGAAGAACGAAGAATGAACTCTTTTCTTTTAATTAATCAAAGAACTCTTAATAAGCTAACCCATCAAAGTGTTAGTCAATAATAAGATGTGACCGACCTGTGAAATTAAAATATTAATTACTTTATTATGATCTTAGAAATGAAGTACTGTGACTTTAAGGATTCCAACAGGACTCATTTCACATTGTGTTAAAAAGACATAACACATTTTTTTAACTGATCCTATCAGAACATTACAGATCTGATGGAGGCGTGCTTCTGACGGTGTTTGGTAGTTTTCATTCGACAATAAACCATAACATCCGAGGTATAAAACTATGCCATGTCAGCTCTAACGGCAGTTCAAAGCGTTCCAGAGAAAGTGACGGAGTGGCCAATCCTGACCTTTTACTCTTTAACCAAAAGAACCACGACAAGCTGAAAAATCCAGTCACTATAACAACCAGCTGCGACAACAGCTCCTTTCGGAATAAAAGCTCCACCGACCCAGGCTTGGGTCTGAACAGACGCCAATAAAAGTGTTGTGTGCCGGAGGTAACTCAAGACGGGCAAAACGTCCACCTACCTAAATGCAGTAATGTTTTTCCACAAGCCAACATAATTAATATAAATAACCCAGTTCTGCTCTTTAGCATCAACAGTGATGCTCATAAACATTTAGATGGTCTTAAACTATTATGCTGTTGGGTTAAAAACCAGGAATGTGACTGTTATTAGGAACCGGAGAGCAGAGAAAATAATCCTGACATACTGACATTAATTGTAAAATAGAGGGAATTACACACAGTCTGGGAATGACTCAATCTGCTATTACAAATCCATTACAAATGTTTTAAAATAAAATACAATGACAATAGAACATGTGTTTTATGTTTAAGAAATAAATTAACACATATAAATATTAATGTAATTATAACAAACTTGGATGTAGTTTTGACTTTAGAAGTGGGGGGAACACAACTGGCATGAGGGCCAGGGGGGGTCTTTACAGTAAGTTCTAATGAGAAACAGGATTCAACACAAGCTGTTTTCCGCTTGGTCCTAGTGCTCAACCAGTAATGTAGTTTTTGGAAGGAAAAAAGTGCAGGGGACAAAAATTGACTTTGGAAAGAGTGGGGGGACATGTCCCCCACTGTCCCTCCCAGAACTACATCCATGATAACTAATTTTAAATTTGTGCTGTAAAAGCAAAGACAAAATATGGATTTGTTCAATACAAACAATTCTATGTAATTTAGAATTCATCTTTTACGAATGAATAATAGATAAACGGGAAGTCATTTACTTTAACAACCACCCGAAGAAATTGTCTTTTATTTTGAAAGGTGAGCGTAAGTAAGAGTACCGTAATGTCGCGTCTACTCGCGCATGTCAAAATCGAGATAGGACCGCTTGACCACAGTGGCTTTCGACAGCTGCAGATAAATCTCCTTTAAACAGCTAAATGATGTTATATTAATGTCATCAGAAGGATATAATGTTAAGTTAATCAACACGCAGCTGAGTGAAGAGCTGGTTAAACGGCTCAGACTCGTGTTTTTGTATTTGTTCTTCTGAGTTAGCCTGCCGAGGCTAGCACGTTAGCTAACAACAACATGAACTTAGACAACCCTTCTGTTGCATCAGGTGTTCCTTCTACTATGGCATCATCTACGAGTAACTGCATAGCTAATGATAATGCAGTAACCGGCGTGAGCGGGATCCTCTCAGCCACGAGTAACGGTGAGGTTTTCGGCCTTTGACCCTGGTCTCCCTACCGTGGAGCAGCAGTGTCCGTCGTGTGGCTCCGTGGGGCCTAAACTGTAACTTTGGCCTCCACACGTTTGGATTTTGTTCAACTTCCAACAGATTTTTGGATAAAACTACTGTCATTCTCGTGACTCTGCTAGTGAAACTGCTCCTCATTTAAAACGCATGTTAAACACAACAGATCGTAGTTAAACAGACCGGTGTTTATGTTTAGTATTGATATTCATATTTGTCATGAAACATTTGTAAAGCTTGTTTCTACCTTTTATTCCTAACCCCGTAATTCACAGCTAGAGCCTCTGCTGCTGTGACCACGCCCCCCGCTGACACGTCAGTTTCCAACGGCGTTTACCTTCCCAGTGGGATCACCAATGGAGACGTGAAGCCGGCCATCTCCAGCACTCCTCTGGCTGATTTCCTGCTGCAGCTGGAGGATTACACTCCCACAGTAAGTGGCTCAGCTCCCGCCACAGAGAGCTCCTATTCCCTTAGTAACCTCTGACACTTGTTATCTTTGGGGCAATGGTGGCACGGGAGGGCTCGCCCCGTAATCGGAAGGTTGCAGGTTCGAGCCCCGCTCAGTTTGTTGCTGTCGTTGTGCCCTTGGGCAAGACACTTAACCCACGTTGCCAGCTGGTGGTGGTTGGAAGAACCGGTGGTGCCAGTGCTCGGCAGCCTCGCCTCTGTCAGTGCGCCCCAGGGCAGCTGTGGCTACATCGTAGCTCATCACCACCAGGGTGTGAATGTGTGTTTGTGAATGGGTGAATGACTGATTGTGTTATAAAGCGCATTGGAGGGTTCCAGAACTCTAGAAGATATAATTTAAATGAGATAACATGCACAGCGAATATAGCGTTTCAGCCCCCAGTTGCCTACACGAGCTGCAGAAAGGAAATAGATAGATGGCTGCATGGTGGTGCAGTGGTTAGCACTGTTGCCTCGCAGCACGAAGGTCGCAGGTTCGAAACTTGGCTGCGACCTTTCTGCGTGGAGTTGTGTGTTCTCCCCATGCATGCGTGGGTTTCCTCCGGGTACTCCGGTTTCCCCCACAGATCACAACATGCCCTATAGGTTATAAATTGTAAGTCGCTTTGGATAGAAGCGTCTGCTAAGTGAATAAACATAAACAGATAGAAAAACAGTTTGGTGAGTGAAATCAAGTCCCTTCTACGTCATAGAGAAAATCAACATTCAGGAACTCTTCCACCTTGGCTCATATCCAGTGTTGGGAGTAACGCCGTTGAAAATAACGGCGTTACTAACGGCGTCCTTTTTTAGGTAATGGAATAATCTAATTACTTTTCCCACTGTTACAACGCCGTTACCGTTACTGGGGACGGAAGGTTGTGCGTTACTATGTGCTTGTCGAACGTTGAGCAACAGTGTGAGGCTTTCTGACCGCCATACTTCAGCTGCAGCCTGGGAGAGAGAGGTGTCGGTAACGCGCTTACAAACACGATGATGATTGGCCGGGTGGGCGGAGACCCTCACTGTCTCAGTCACTGCATGCTGTAGACACAACAGAGCAGTGATGGGAAAAACGCCGTTTAAAATAACCGCATTACTAAAAAAAATATTTCTTTCTGTAACGAGCAAACTAATTAATTACTGTCTTCTTTTATCAAAACGATCATTTCTGTTACTGATAAGGAAATGCGTGCGTAAAGCAGCGTGGTGTGTTGAAGCTGTCATCAGCTGATCAGGAGCTAAAGAGGCAGATGTTTTCATCCAAGCGCATCACGGCCCGTGAAGAACGAGGAAGACGTGATGAATATATACGGCTGCAGATCCACAGATTCGCTGCTGCAGGTGTGGGTCTGCAGCCGTGCCCTTCTTAGCGTGACAGCGGGACGTCCCGAAGGTCCGCTCACCTGTTCACCGCTCAGACGTCCTGATCTTCTACCTTCCTAGATCGTCCAGCTGTAACCTGGTTCTGATCATGTCTTTAGCCCCGCTGTAACACTGATGCATCAGTCTCAGACGTCATGGCGCTCAGGTGTTATTAGAACTACCTGTGTGTGTTTACCAGCCAGCTTCAGCTCTTCTGTGGTTGGGTCTGACCCAAGTTAGTAAATGTAAGTCCTCCATCAGGCTTGTGTCTCTTCTAGTGTCATTTTAAAGGATTTTATTTATTTATGTAACCATTACTAGATTAGCAGCAACAGAGATGCTGCTAAAAACACAATTATGTGAAGCTGGAAAAATTAAACTACTGTGCAAAATTACATTTATTTCTGTAATTTAACTAGACTGAGAGACCATTTAAAGGCTTGGGAACCTTTACAGGTGTTTCTATTTGCAATTTTAAATTTTAGCTGATTGTGGTCTTGTTAAATATCACACAGTGACCTTTTAATAGTCTAGATAAGTGTAATGCTCCTGTTAGTAGTTCCTCCTGTTAAGCGCTTATTTATTTAAATTACTCAGGTTTATAAAAAACATTTGGACATACATTTTATTATGTTCCAGTCATTAGTCATTTATATTTCACTACTGTAGTAATTCTTGCATGCTTTAATGAAAAAAGTAACTAAGTAGTTATTTTTCTTGGTAATTAGTTACTTTTATGATCTTGTAACTCAGTTACTAACTGAGTTACTTTTTTGACAAAGTAATCAGTAACTATAACTAATTACTTTTTTAAAGTAACGTTCCCAACACTGCTCACAACCACATTAGACTGTTTATTTAGTATCCAGGAGAGAGTAGAGCGTGTCTCGACTGGTAGAAGCTAACCTTTAGCAACACCAGAACATGACTCTGCATTTTTGAGCTTGTATTATTTAGGGAAATCAAAAATTTAACGTTGCATTTTTGGAGGCAGCAGAATAGTTGCATTGCTCTTAGCCAATGTGAGATGTTCACATATCATAAATATTCATGAGTAAGACTCCAAATCTTGCAGTTTTCAGTCCCCCACTCCTCAAACTCCCTTCTGCTGCTGAAACAGGAGCGCCAGAGCTTTCCCTCCACAGAAAACACCTCACAAGGCATTAATTCTTACTAGAGACCACAGCAAGTTTATGGAAAAGTTAGTGAATGAGACCTTTAAAGCCACTCTGCAACTTTTTCGTATTTTTAAATCATTTTCTTGAGCCAATCTGTGTTAAATTACCCTTTACAGGGTTTATGAAATGCCCCTCAGACCTCACCACAGTCTGGCCAGAATACCGCACTTACAACTTCAGAGTTGCTGGGCCGATCTTTTGAATAAAAAAAAATAGAGCTGACCTACCTGGCACTGTTTTAGATCATGATCACAGCTGATTTGTTTAATTTAGTGATGAATCACTCCTGTAGACTCTTAAGGAAGGCTGGGAGACGTTTCAGCTTTTAGATTCAGGTGAAAAAAAGATGAACGTGCAGCGAGAAGCTAAGCTTTGGTTCTAAAAACGGACACTAGGGGGTGCTAAAAGCAAGTAGAACTGCCTAGTGTGTCTGTAATGAAACAGTTCAGCTCCACAATCATCACTGCAACGGTTTGGTAAATATGAGGATGTTCCTGTTTTTTCTTGTTTCAGATTCCTGACGCAGTTACAGGCTACTACCTCAACAGGGCAGGCTTTGAGGCTTCGGATCCAAGGATGTAAGTATGAGAACGGTAGTTGGTATAAAACTAAGAAGAACTGGTGAGATGACAAAAGACAAGAAACAACCAACCATTGCTTTTGTCTTTTGCACCTCTACAGAATACGTCTGATCTCTCTGGCTTCTCAGAAGTTTATCTCCGACATTGCCAATGACGCTCTGCAGCACTGCAAAATGAAGGGGACAGCTTCAGGAAGCTCCAGAAGCAAAACAAAGGTTTATTTTCAGTTTGCATGTTAAATCTGCAGCGTCCGCCTAATGACATAACAGAAGATGTGGATTTCTGCCGTTGATGTTCTCACCTACAGGATAAGAAGTACACCCTGATGATGGAGGACCTGGCTCCTGCACTCTCTGAATATGGAGTAAACGTCAAGAAGCCGCATTACTTCACATGAAGATGGCTCCTCTCAGCTCCGTCTCTGTTGCTTATTATTTTTTCAGCCATGATTTGAAAAATCCTTTGATCTCTTTCTCATGTCTTGTGGAACAGTTTCATTGAGAATAATTGATGGATTTTATTTGTCATGAAAATAAAAAAAATCAACTTTTTTTGTGCTAAAGTCTGTTTTTCAAAATAAACACTTCCTGTTTGGAATCTGAAAAACTGACTGCTGCACCCCCTTCTGTAGGACATTAAAGGATGTTTCTGTCCGGTTCTTGTTTTTGAACCCAAACTGCAAAAGCTGCTGCCTTTCAGTTGCCAACATGAAAAATATCTAAGCCTTTATAATCTGAGCTGGAGCAATATCAACCCAGGCTTTTGATCTAGGTTAACATTAGTGTAAGGTAGACATGGCCTGCTTCATCAGCACGCCGTCCATGACACCAGGAGGAAGCGATGGTGACATATTTCCTAACTTATCTGACTTCCAAAGCCAAGGTCCTCACGGGAGACGAGACTTTTATCGGACTCCCTTTAAATGAAAATATCTTATTTTGGCTCATGAAATGATTTCTTAAAGATTAAGAACAGTTAAACAATGTTTCTTCTGAAGTGTTTTAATGTCTTGATTGCTTCACTGCAATAAATGAATCTACACAAATTTTAATTATTTCATGACTTATTTCACATCGTAAACGAGTCTGATTGTTGAATTTAATGGTAACACTTTAGGGAACACAAATTAACCATTAATTAGCTGCCAATTAATGTGCATATTAGTGGACTACTAAGTCTGAACTAGTCATTATTAAGCACTTATTAACAGCTTATTACTATCCATCCATTTTCATCTGCTTATCCGGAGTCGGGTCGCGGGGGCAGTAGCCTAAGGCGAGAGGCCCAGACTTCCCTCTCCCCAGCCACTTGGGCCAGCTCCTCTGGCAGAATCCCAAGGCGTTCCCTGGCCAGGTGAGAGACATAGTCCCTCCATTGTGTCCTGGGTCTACCTTTAGGCCTCCTCCCGGTTGGACGTGCCCGGAAAGGGAGGGAGGGGCATCCAGGAAGCATCCTGACCAGATGCCCAAGCCACCTCAACTGGCTCCTCTCGATGTGGAGGAGCAGCGGGTCTACTTCGAGCCCCTCCTAAATGACCGAGCTTCTCACCCTATCTCTAAGGGAGAGCCCAGCCACCCTGCAGAGAAAACTCATTTCGGCCGCTTGTATCCGTGATCTTGTTCTTTCGGTCACTACCCAAAGCTCGTGACCATAGGTGAGGGTAGGAACGTAGATCGACTGGTAAATCGAGAGCTTCGCCTTCTGACTCAGCTCTCTCTTCACCACGACAGACCAGTACAACGCCTGCATCACTGCAGATGCAGCACCAATCCGCCTATCGATCTCACGCTCCAGCTTTCCCTCACTCGTGAACAAGACCCCGAGATACTTAAACTCCACTTGGGGCAGGACCTCATCCCTTTCTGACTCAAGACCATGGTCTCACATTTAGAGGAGCTGATTCTCATCCCAGCTGCTTCACACTCGGCTGCGAATCACTCCAGTGAAAGCTGAAGATCACGTTCTGATGAAGCCAACAGGACCACATCATCTGCAAAAAGCAGAGACCTGATCCTCAGGCCACCAAAACGGATGCCCTCCACACCTTGGCTGTGCCTAGAAATCCTGTCCATAAAGGTTATGAACAGAATCGGTGACAAAGGGCAGCCTTGGCGGAGTCCAACTCTCACTGGAAACGAGCCCGACTTACTGCCGGCAATGCGGACCAAGCTCTGACACCGGTCATACAGGGACCTAACGGCCCGTATCAGAGGGCCTGGTACCCCATACTCCCGGAGTACCCCCCACAGGGCCCCCCCGAGGGACGAGGTCAAACGCCTTCTCCAAATCCACAAAACACATGTAGACTGGTTGGGCAGATTCCCACACACCCTCCAGGATCCCCCTAAGGGTATAGAGCTGGTCCAGTGTTCCACGGCCAGGACGAAAACCACATTGCTCCTCCTGAATCTGAAGTTCAACAATCCGACGGACCCTCCAGAACCCCTCAATAGACCTTACCAGGAAGGCTCAGGAGTGTGATCCCCCTGTAGTTGGAACACACCCTGTAGTCCCTCTTTTTAAATAAGGGGACCACCACCCCGGTCTGCCAGTCCAGTGGAACTGCCCCCGATGTCCACGCGATATTGCAGAGCCGCGTCAGCCAACACAGCCCCACAACATCCAGAGCCTTAAGGAATTCCGGGTGGATCTCATCCACCCCTGGAGCCTTGCCACATGAGCTTTTTAACCACCTCAGTGACCTCAGTACCAGAGATTTGAGAGGCCAACCCAAAGTCCCCAGACTCTGCTTCCTCACTGGAAGACGTGTCGGTGGGATTGTGGAGGTATTTGAAGTATTCTGCCCACCGATCCACAACGTCCTGAGTAGAGGTCAGCAGCACACCGTCCCCACTATAGATAGTGTTGGTAGCGCTTTGCTTTCCCCCCCTGAGGCGCCGGATGGTGGACCAGAATTTCCTCAAAGCCGTACGGAAGTCTTGCTCCATGGTCTCTTCGAACTCCTCCCATGCCCAGGTTTTTGCCTTGGCGACCACCCGAACTGCGTTCCACCTGGACTGCCAGTACCCATCAGCTGCCTCTGGAGTCCCACAGGCCAAAAAGACCTAACCGCCAGTGTCCAGCAGCGGGTTCGGGGGTTGCCACCACGACAGGCACCGACGATCCTGCAACCACAGCTCCGGTCGGCCGCCTCAACAATGGAGGCACGGAACAGGGTCCATTCAGACTCAATGTCCCCCGCCTCCCCCGGAACATTTTGGAAGTTCTGTCGGAGGTGGGAATTGAAGCTCCTTCTGACAGGAGACTCTGCCAGACGTTCCCGGCCGGCCTGGTCTGACTGGCATCCGTCCCCACCATCTGAGCCAACTCACCACCAGGTAGTGGTCAGTTGACAGCTTCGCCCCTTTCTTCACCCGAGTGTCCAAGACATGCGGCCGCAGGTCAGATGAAACGACAACAAAGTCGATCATCGAGCTGCGGCCTAAGGTATCCTGGTGCCAAGAGCACATATGGACACCTTTATGTCTGAACATGGTGTTCATTATGGACAATCCATGACTGGCACATAAGTCCAATAACAAAACACCACTCGAATTCAGATCAGGGGGGCCGTTCACCCCAACCACACCTCTCCAGGTCCCACTGTCGTTGCCCACGTGAGCGTTAAAGTCCCTCAGCAGAACGAGGGAGTCACCGGAAGGAGCGCTTTCCAGCACCCCCTCTAAGGTCTCCAAAAAGGGTGGGCCTGGCTCCATGGGTGAAAGCCCGGCCACCAGGCGCTCACCAACGTGCCCCACCTCCAAGCCTGGCTCCAGAGGGGGGCCCCGGTGACCCACGTCTGGGCGAGGGAACACGGTTTCCATTTATATAATTCATCATAAGAGGTGTTTGGGCTGCTCTTTGTCTGATCCCTCACCTAGGACCTGTTTGCCATGGATGACCCTACCAGAGGCAGAAAGCCTCAGACAACTTAGCTCCTAGGATCATTGAGACACTCAAATCCCTCCACCACGGTAAGGTGGCAGCCCAGGGAGAGGTTTATTACTAATGCCGTAATTCTAACATCAACAGGCCATAAATTAAGAGTTTTATCAAAATTAGCCATTCATAATGGTTTGTTAACTGAAAGTAACCAGTTTGTTGCTGATTAACGCACACACCAATTAGTACAAATCAATATGTGGCTTTTAACGAAGTAATTCAAGGGGAACATATTATTGCCTTTAAGTGGTTAATTAATACTAAACTACGAGTAATTAGGTATGAACTAAATCTGACTTTAGAATAGGGGACAAGGGGACATATTCTTTCTTAGAAGTGGGTAATTTCTTGTTGTTTAATCTCTATTAACATGCAGTGTTTGGTGTTTATTTACATAATTCCAGAACATACTATTTTGAATTACCTCGTTAAAATCCACATATTCATTTGAGCTAATTAGTATGTGCGTTAATCATTTACTTTCGGTTAACAAAGCTAATTAATGGTTAATTTGTGTTCCCTAAACTAAAGTGTTACCAACTGAATATTTTTATTATCAGTATATTCACATAATATTACTGTGTTGATAAATGACTTTAACAGACTTACTTCACATTAAGTCAGGCATGACCATCCGGTCTGAGTTCACTTCTTCAGTCTAATTATGTATTATTTATGAGTCCGAACAAATAAATCATGACTTTAAAGTGTAATTCCATTTTTTACCACATGGTAACAGCCCAGTTCTTCCACTAATCTCTCTCTCTCTCTCTCTCTCTCTCTCTCTCTCTCTCTCTCTCTCTCTCTCTCTCTCTCTCTCTCTCTCTCTCTCTCTCTCTCTCAGGTGTTAGCTTTCATGCATCTTTGCACGCGGGGTTCTGGGGCCACAAAAAGGCAGCACGCAGGCCGCACATGGCCCGTGGGCCACCCATTGAGGACTACTGGACTAGACACCTTTGCCCTGCAGAAAAACTGGGTGAATTACTGTCACGAAGCAGTGTCGGTGGACCCACGTGTGGTGGAGCGGGACCAGGAGGCAGAAATGCAGCTCAGGTAACAGAAAACGGATTTAATGAATGATGGTAGGTGGGATGATACAAGAGGAGCAACGTAACGGGGTGGAAACCAACAATGACCCGACAAAGGACAAGAGCAATCAGGGAGTATAAATACACAAGGAACAATCAGGAACACAAAGGGGCAGGTGAGTCCAATAAACATCTAATCAGGGGCAGATGAGACCAAGAGTCAGAGGGTTGGGAGCAGATCCTAACAATTACTGCCCAAGGTTTTAATAGTTTAACATTTTTCATTACTTGATATTTTTATTTTGTTTTGATCTCTGGTTTTAAAATGTATTTGTAACAGTTCTTCGTTAAATTTTGATGCAACTTGTTATGGGAATAAATGTCAAAAGCTACCATTGGCCCCCGCACATCATCACTTTATAAAACTTGGCCCTCTTCGCTAAAAGTTTGGACACCCCTGCATTAAGTGAAAGAGGCCTCTACAAGTGCTTAAGAAAGGCGTGGTCTCTGAGGATCTTGGTAAATGTCCACTTACACATGTTAGATTCTGATTTGTCTAAACAACGATTAATAAGAGGAGTAACACTTTAGTTCCTGCCTGCTGCCCAGTTCGGCCAAACTAGGTCAGCAGCATATGAACCATCCTTTTCAAGGTCAGACTTTTCTAGAAAACGGCAAAACTCCATCAGAGATACAACTCATCATACGCGAAACATCTCGCCAGCAGACCCGGAGGTCACCTCTGACCAGCTGATGCACAATCAGAGGAATCCGGTCTTTGACATCTAGAAGTCCAACTACTTGCCCAGCAGGATCGATGAGATACAGTACCTCATCACGCGGGTACCGTGCGACGCACCTGGCGTCGGATGGTTTTAGTCATTTGTTAACTTGTTAAGCTTAAGTAAACATTCAGCTAGACTCATTTTACAAGCCAGACATCATCAGTTTCTAAGACACTTAATCAGTTTTTTTTTTCACATAACATCTAGCTCATATTTCATTATTGCCCATTCAGTGTCTCAGTTGATATCACCTTAACTCACCATTTATTATCATTTGTTCTGCATCATTTTAGTGGAAATATGCAATAAAGTAATATTTATAAACTATATTTTGTCTCTGTGTCAAATTATTGTAAAGTGTTGTTTCCCTGGTGTTACCCAACGTACCGAGTTTCATCATCAATTAAATATTAAAGGTTCAGTAATATTGATAATCCATATTTTTATGTGATATTACATTTTATTGAATACCTTTATATTCTATTCACAATTTATTGAAAGTAACCACTTACAGCACATTGCATTAGTCCCCAATGCCGTAGGGAATGTTGACTTTGGCGAGATAGGGTGATTTTTAGAAACCTTTGGCAACATGTAACACTTTGTACATGAATATAAATGTCTTGCAGTTATTTATTCATTTTTTATTGGTTGGTCTGTCAAACCTAATCAGTTTGTGTTGGTTTTGTTTATTTTGTTGTTTAAAGCAGGATTATTGTACCATTACAGTCCTGGCTGAAGTGGTGAGGTTTCACTGCTTTTATGTGACTGTTTTGTGTGTTGTGTAGTCTGCACCATAATAAATACACTCCAAAAAGTGTTTAGACATGCAGTTTGACTTACAGACTAATTTTACCTTGAGAAACTTTATTAGGTTTTAGAATAATAAAGGACCCAAATAAGTGATTTTATTTGCCAAAAGGGTGATTCTGGCTTCCAGACTGACTCCAAAACATTGGAACTGCATTGAAACTTGATGACAAGCAGGAGGCAGCAGGTGAAAATACTATCAAGCACCAGGATCATCAGCACTGGAGCCTCTCAGGGATGTGCCCTGTCCCCACGGCTTTTCCCCCTTTATACAGATGACGGCACCTGGAATGATACATTCACCTCCCACCTTGAGCTCAAAGAGATAGCAGTGGCTTTCAGAAGGAGCACCCCCACCACTAGCTGCTGGCCATCCTCACCCAGGAAGCCTTCCAGAGGACAGGAAGTCCAACTTCACTACCTCAAGGACAAATTAGGAAGAAAACCACGACCGTTTGGTGTAACAGAGCGGAGAACCAACCAGGATACATAAACATTTAACATCCTCACGTAATCATCTGCTTTTGACGAGTGTATGTGGACGCGCGCAAGAGCAGAGGCTGGGGTTTGCCCAGAGACACATCCTCACGTGCTTGTGGATCATATATTGTAAATGGAGACATGACTGTAATAATAAGTAAAGGTTATCAGCTGTAGGTTCAGTGTGTTCATAGGAAACGTGACAGAAGTACACAAACCACATTTCTCTTTATGGCCTATATTGTTGTCATCATCAAAACCTGATTTATAGCAACAACTAACATTTCTTGTTCTACCACCGGATGTTTGGATCAGAATATGAACCAATCAGCTCTTAGATCAGGTGAGAGCCAGGCGTTTCCCATCATCCTCTAGGTTTTGCAGCCGAGGGAGAGCAACTGCAGCGCCTTGCTCCAAAATCTGCGGCCGCCTTGATCTCACGAGGTTATCGTTGCCTACGTATACATGACGTTAGAGCAAGTCGACGTCAAGTCGGACACAAATCTAACCATAATAAGTAGGCAAGAAATGACAACAACTATGAAACAAGGTCGTGTAACTCTGCTCCCTAAGACAGACAAAGATCCTTTAAAAATAGAAAATTGGAGACCTATCTCGCTTTTAAATATTGATTACAAAATTTTATCTTTGATTACAAAATTTTATCTTTGGTGTATGCGAAAAGACTAAAAAAGGATTTAGGTGAGATAATAAGTGAAAACCAGAACGGATTTCTTCCCAAACGTCACATTAGCTCTAATATTAGACTAGTGTTGGATCTAATCGATTATTCAAACTTCATAAACTCCAGTGCTTTGATGATTTTCCTTGACTTTTATAAGGCATTTGATTCCATTGAACACGCCTTCATTTTACAAACACTTCAAATTTTAGGTTTCGGAGAGTCGTTTATTAGTGTTATTGAAATGCTTTATAAAGATATAAACAGCTCAATTATCTTATATCCGCAGATGTCTGGGAGGTTTCCAATATTAAGAGGTGTACAACAGGGCTGCCCAATTTCTTGCTTTTTGTTTCTGATTGCCGCTGAACTTTTGTTTTTAAATATTTCACACAATCCAAATATTCATGGTTTAGAAATTTTTAATAAAGAAGTTAAGATGTCCCAACTGGCTGATGACACAGTCTTGTTTCTTAGAGATAAATCACAGACACCAAATGCTCTACATGCAATACAGGAATTTTCAGAAGCTTCAGGACTGAAGCTAAATGTTGATAAAAGTGAAATTTTATGTTTATATGAAACCAATGACCAATATATGTTTAATATTCCCGTCAAACAAACTGTTAGATATTTAGGAATTCACATAATAAAAGACAAAATGATGAGACAAACATTAAATCTGCAATCAAGGATTAAAAAAACTCATTTGATTCTTAATATGTGGCTGCAAAGGGACCTCTCTATTTTTGGCAGGGTGTTGTTAACAAAAGCGGAAGGCATATCAAGGTTAGTATATCCCGCCCTCTCCCTTCATGATAATGATGCAACTTGTAAAGAAATTAACAGTTTATTTGTAAACTTTGTCTGGAAGAACAGGTATCATCATCTAAAAAAAGACATACTCTATCTGGAAAGAGCAAAGGGGGGGCTTAGGACTCTTAAATTTTTTCCACTTAAACAACACCTTTAAAGTCAAATGGATTAAAAAATGTCTAGAAATGCCAGAATCTTTATGGAATTTTATTCAACACAACATATTTAAAATGGTAAGGGGGTTAAATTTTCTGTTACGTTGCAACTTTATTATTTCTAAATTACCAGTGAAACTTTCAATGTTTCACCAGCAGGCTTTACTTGCATGGAAATTATGCCATACACATAATTTCTCCCCACACAAAGAAATTTTATGGAATAATGGTAATATTACCATAAACAACAAAAGCTTATACAAAATTAATTGGGTTGAGAAAGGCATCATTTTTGCTGCAGATTTATTTGATGATAACGGAAGCCTTTATACCTATGAAAACTTTATGAAAACTAAGGACTTTCCAGTGAAATACAGAGAATTTGCCTTGGTCATGAGAGCCATTTCTTCAGTTGTGTTAATGAGAGCACACTCTGTTTATCAGAGATTTAGTTTGCAGGTGCCTTCTCTAAAAGTTGGGGGTATTGATTTATTAGACAAGAAATGTTCAAACCAGCATATAAGGAAGGTTTTATGTTGTTCTGATACAGTGGCACCCAAAGGAAAGTTTTTCTGGAACACACAGTTTGATATAAATTGGAAGAAAGCATGGATGGTTCACTTTCAATACTGTATTTCAAACAAGATAAGGGAACTTAATTTCAAAATTTTACACAATATTTATCCATGTAACAAAAAATTATCATTGTTCAAAGATCTGGATGAGAAATGTACCTTTTGTCACACTGGTTCAGAGACTATCATACACTTATTTTATAACTGTCCTCGCTCATCTGGATTTTGGAAAGATATGGAAAATTTAATTAAGATTAAATCCAAACACACTATCCAAATCAGATCTAAGGATGTTATCAAGTTTGAATGTAATGATAAAATGTTAAGTTTTATAATTAATCTAATGCTTCTTTTAGGGAAATTTCATATACATAAAGCGAGGGTCTCCAAATCTCTCCCTAACTTTTGCGTTTTCTTAAATGACTTCCATTCATATGTTAACACCATAAGGTTAATTGTAAATAAGAAGGCAGAACTCACTTTAATAAGTCTTCAATGTTTATTTCTGATTGACCCTGTATAACAAAAACAATAAAAAAAAATGTGCCTTTTGGAAGGTTGTATTATCTGTTATGTGCCTCTTGTCGATTAATGAGCTGATGTCTGTTCGTGTGTATATTTGATGTATATTTGTTAGTGTGACTATGTATTTGTGACAAAAACAAATAAAGCTTGTTAAAAAAAACACAAATGTAACCGGCATGCAATGCGCCGATCACTTTTTTTTTTCCTTTTTTTAATTTGACTTTTTATTATCGGACACAGACAAGGTGGAAAGAATTATAATAGATGCAAAGATTTTTTATTTTTTATTTAAATCCATCAATCAAACAGTCAAAGACATACAAATATGGAAAATAAAAAAAAGATGTAATACATACACAAGAGAGTAAAAGGAAAATAAACAAAATAAATAAACAGAAATGAAGTAAACACAAGAGTAATTAAACAAGTACATTAAACAGCGTACAAGTATTCAGAGTTTTAACTGCTTTTTTGTTCTGTACACAAGAAATGGTGGATATATACTGTTCCAGTTCTGCTCTTAGCACAGGAAAAAGGGTTTTTTATTACAGTTTAGATTTATGGATATGGAACTTAGCAACAAATAAAATCAAGTTTATCAGAAAGAGTGCATCGTTATCTTTACCACTGCCTCCAAAACAACCAAAAATGGTATTTTTATAGTACAGGGAGAAATCAGTAAGAATGTTGTGAGTTAAGAATGAACTTACGTCTTTCCAAAACTGGTAAGTAAATTTGCACGTCCAGAATAAATGTGAAGTAGTTTCAGGGTGTAAGTTGCAAAATGAACATTTTACATCAATATCCTTCTTAAACCTACTCAAACATACCTTCGTGGGGTGTTGGTTAAAAGGAACTTCTGTGGTAGGGACCAGACTCTTCCCCAGTCTACGTTATGTCCAAACTTGTCCCAATAGACAGTTGCAGATGAAATAGAGACCAAGTCAGCCTGAAATAAAGATCTAATTTTGGAGTTCGATGTTTTATAGGTAGAAAAACAGACTTTGCCTAGTGGAAGCTGAGTTAGATCTGAAGGTGATGCTGATAACGGAGGACAGACACGAGCCGTCTTAAATAACATACGAAGACCTGAGGGCACACTACAGCATCAAATACTATAGAAAATTCTTTTGGGCTTATTGGAATTTTATATTTGGCAAGAAATTCTAAATAGCTATATAGCAGTCCATTCTCATTAAAGAGCTGACTGACTAGTATAATACCTTTGTTGAACCAATTTTCATAAAAAAGAGACTTGTTCTTATAGACAATATTATAGTTGTTCCAGATATAACATCTCTGTGGAGAGAAGTTGTGCTTGTAAAGCATTGCCCATACTAAAAAAAACCTGTTGGTGAAAGTTGGAGAGTTTAATTGGAATTTTCTATATTTTGTAATTACAGAGCAGAATAAATTTTAGGCCACCTAATTGTGAAAAGACATGATGAGGAATGAAATTCCATATGGAAGTAGGGTTTTTGAGATATTGCTTGATCCAATTTATTTTAAATGTATTAATGAGGGAGCTAAAGTCTATAAAATTTAAGCCCCCTTTGTTGTATGAATTTAAAACTACAGACTTGTGGATGTAATGAGTTTTTCCTTTCCAGAGAAAATTAAATAACATCTTGTCAACAGATTTAGAGAAAGAGTTATCTATGTGTAACGATTGAGCAGCATAAGTTAAAGAGAAATGCCTTCCGCTTTGGTGATCAGAACTCTGCCTTTTAGAGAAAGATCTCTTTGTGTCCACCGGTTGAAAACCTGAGTTTTTTCAATGAGGGGAAGAAAGTTTAACTTCCCTCTGGCTTCTCTATCTTTAGTGATATGAAAGCAGAGATAAGCGATGCTTAATTTGATAGAACTGTTTCCATTATTGTACAAAGTTTGGACAGATTTACAAAAGAACTGACCAAAATCAAACTTTTTTAGGGCTTCCATTATAAAAGCATGCTCCAGGGAGTCAAAGGCCTTATAGAAGTCCAAGAAAAGGACGAAGCTATCATCATGAACTAACTCAGAATAATCTAATAAATCTAATATCAATCTAACATTATTTGAAATATGTCTATTACGCATAAACCCAGACTGACTTTCATCAATAATAGAGTCAAGCACTGATTTCAGCCTCTTAGCAAGTATCGTCGCAAAGATCTTATAATCATTGTTCAGTAAAGAAATAGGTCGCCAGTTGTCCAGTAGGAGGCAGTCTTTCTTTGGTTTAGGAATGAGAGCAATTAATCCTTGAGTTAATGTAGGAGGTAAGGAGCCTTTGAAAACACTCTCAGCAAAAACTTCCTTTAAAAATGGAGCTAAGCGCTGAGAAAATTGCTTGTAAAATTCTGCAGTAAAGCCATCCGTTCCAGGTGATTTGTTTATTTTTAGCTGGTTAATAGCATTAGTTATTTCCTTCAGTGAAATAGAGGCATCACAAAAATCGGAGTCAGCTTCAGAAATCTGATTAATATAAGGGATAGAATTAAAAAAGGTAGAAGCTTCCTGAGAGCAATATCTTGAGCTGTAAAGATCACTATAAAACTTGGCGCAATACTGAGAAATTTTCTTTGGGTCATCAATGATTGTTCCAATTCTTAATTGCTGAATGGAGTTAATTTTAGATTGCTGCTTTTCGAGGCTAAAGAAATATGCAGAGTTCTGCTTGCCCTCTTCGAGCCACTTGCGGCAAGATCTAACAAAGGCACCTTGCGCTACTCGTTTATATATCTCATCTAACTTGAGCTGCTGATTGGTAAGCTCCAACTGTTCTGACTCAGTGAGTGCATCTAATGACTTAGAAGTTAGGAATGCAATTTTAAGTATAGTGTTGTTTTCCTCTAATCTCCTTTTTTTTAGCTAAATCACTACTATATTTTCTAAGGAATTTCGCAATTTCGTACTTCAATAACTCTCAATTAGTGCTAGAGATTTTTATTTTGAGCTTTGTCCCAATATAGTCGAATGAAACTCTCAATCTTAGAGGTCACTTCCTTGTGTTTAAGGACTGTACTGTTTAATTTCCAATAAGAGGTTTTAGGAGGACCAGGAGAAAGAGAAGGAATGATAATTTGAATAGTCTTATGATCAGATAGGGGTGCTGGTAAAATATTTGTAATCACGTTTTTCAAATCCTTGGATATAAGCCAGAGATCAACGCGAGACTGCTTTGATAAAATTTTGTTGCTCCATGTATATGACTTCTATAGCGAGTATCTCTCCATGTATCAGTTAAATCAAAGCTTTGTATGAACGTCTTCACATACAAATTAGAGGAGTCTTCATTCCTTGAAGGCAGCCTATCCAGGCGATTACTTAACACAGAATTAAAATCCCCGCCTAAAACCATAGAAGCTTTCGGGTATTTAGATAACCAGTAAAGGAGACGGTCTTCCAAATTATCAAAAAAAAAAAAAAAAAACAATGTTCTCTGCTTGCGAATTGAAGCCATAAGCATTAACTATAATATAACTTACACGGGCAACCTCTAGGACTAGCAATATGTAACGACCGGTTTTGTCACGTTCAGAATTTAAAACTTTTCCACTAAAGCGGTTTTTCAAAATACAAACACCGGCTGAATGCTCTGACCCATGAGACAGCCACAGGTCGCACCCCCCCCCCCCCCCCCCCCCCCCCCCACTGTGATATCCAGAAGTTGGTGTCCTGTTCAATTGAATGTGTTTCCTGTACAAAACAAAAGTCAGTATTAAGTTGTTTGCAGTATAAGAATATAGCTTTTCGTTTTAGATGGTTTCTCAAACCTCTTGTGTTTAAAGAGATACTAGACAAAGACATAAGGAAAATAAACAAAGTACACCAACAAGACCAGAAAAACTAGCACGTATGCGAAAATAGATAAAGTTCTCAGCAAAGCACCAACATGGGTCTGAGAACAGCAAACCTTATAAAAGATTGTGAACATGTGCTACCAAATTCAAACAGGCTGTAAACATTACAAAAATGTCGCTTAGCTAGGAAAGTCTATTCAGCGTCTCAGGGAGGAAGAATTTCCTTTCCGCCCACATTGGCGCGACCGCCTACATAGAAAGCCAGCTTGCCATCTTTCCGCGCCTGGTCAACAAGGGGCCACAGCTTCTTCCTTTTCTCTCTGTCCTCTTCTGACAAGTCCTCCGCCAGTTTCAAGCTCTTGCTCTTCAGGAAGGTGGAGTTTTTGGCAGAGCGCCACACAGCATCACGGTAGTACCTGGAGATAAAACGTATGACGACTCCTCTTGGTTGATTAGCACCGGGCTTCCTAGGGCCAAGGCGGTGAATGACATCGATGGCATCCGGAAGCTTGGTTTTGGCCTCAGGAAGCAGACCCTGGCATATGTGAATAATCCTCTCGTCGTAGATCCTGCTGATCCTTCTCTTCTAAGCCATGGAGCTTGAGATTCCAGCATCGGGAGTAAGCCTCGAGCTGAGACACGCTGCTCTGTCTTATCAAAATTAACTTGGCAATCTTTAAACAGAGTTTAGCAGCGGTCAACTCTCCCTTTTACTTCAACACAAACAGCATTAAAGGATTCTTTAACATCTGCAATTTGCTTGGTGTTTTCTGTGACTGCCAGCTTCACCTCTGCAATCACTGCGGAGTTGTCACTCATCAACTTTTCCAATGCATCTGACCTGTTGTTTATCAGCTGTGTGAGGGAGGAAAGCTGGAAGAGGATTGCATCCGTTGTCGAGTCTTCCACTCGTCTCCATTTAGGTGCAAGTGAGTTGACCGGGGTGACAGGGGGAGGCGGAAAACTATCTTCCAGTAACGAGACCTTCGGTGGATCCGCATCTGACTCGAGATAGTCGTGCATATTGTCAATTAGCATGTTGCTGGTCTCCGGCAGCTCAGCGGGAGCTAGCATAGCAGCCTTGTTGGTAGAGCACGTGCTGATCAGCACCTTTTTTACACCGCTCTTCCTCTTCTCCTGGGGTTTCATCTTACCAGCAGACGTAGCCATAGTACAGCCAAACAGACGCGACAGATAACTAAAGGCGAAAGTTCAGTTTGTTCACACTCTAACTATATAGAAAACAGTTCGGTTTGCGGAGCTCAGCGAAGCACGTCCACTCAGAGCGCCATCTTGGTCGACCCCCCCAATGCGCGCCGATCACTGGTGATCTTTTTTTTTTATTTTATTTGCACAAAATATAATGTACAACAATTATGGCAATCTCTACAAAGAATCAGTTTTACCAACATGAGATAGTACCAGAACAGGCTGAATTCCAACATATAGAAGAAGGATAATGAACAGGAAGTACTAACAACAACAAAAAAATAAACAAAATAAAAACAAACCCCAAACAGAACAAATAAGCAAACAAATGAACAAAAAGACAGATAATTAATTAAAGAAAAGCATAAAAAAATTTATACCTTAGGGGCTTTCTAACAGATTTAGTTCAACAATCATATGATTCAAAACCAGAGCTTGTTTTTTGTCCATAAATTTAACAGATGAGAAAAGGAGGCAGAGTTCTTTGTGAAAAGTAAAAAAAGACGGCTTTGTTTTCAGAAAACGACATTTGTGAATGAAGAATTTGCCCATAATAATTATTACATTTAAAACATTTTCAAGCTTCTTTTCTTTTCTTAGAGAACCAAACATAATATCATTTTTAGAAAATTCAAGTAAGTTTGGGATCTTAGGGAAGAGCCAGTAGTGCACATCGTTCCACAGGGCTTTACAGAATATACAGTCATAAAATAAATGTTCTGTTGATTCAATATCCCCATTACAAAAAGAGCAACAATTATCATCAATAGCGAAGCGGCGTCTGAGAAATTCTTTGGAAGGGTAAACACCAGAGAGGATTTTGTAGTGGACCTCCTTAGCTTTGGGAGGAATGGGAAGTTTTAAGTAATTTTTTCTGATCTCTTTCTTTTGATCACCGGAGAACAGATGTGAGATGGAATTTGGATTGGATATATAAGGGAAAAAAAACATTAGTAAATAATTCCCTAATTTGGGAGTTTTTTAGACTGTTAGCTGTTATGTTATGCCCATTTACCAACAGTTCAGGGAGATCAGGGGATCTATAGTCAGGGTTTTGAAAAAGATTATATGCTGTACATAGAATGTTTTGAGGGATAGCCTTAGTAATTTTTTGAAATTCTTTGTTATTTATTTGCAGATCATAATTGGCAGTAAAATCTTCTAATAAAATTTTACCTCTATCATTTAACAAGTGCATCACTGACCAGATGCCCTTATCGTACCATTTTTTTTATAAAGATTGATTTGTTTCCTGCTGTTATGTAATGACAGTTCCATAGGGGAGTGTTGTGTGAGCTATAGTTATGTTTGTATATTAATTTCCAGTATAATAAAACTTGCTGGTGAAAGGAAGAGAGCTTTATGGGGAGTTTTTTTATGTCAAAGTCACATCTAAGTAAGAGATTAAAACCGCCTAGATCCGAGAATATTTTGCTTGGAATGTGAAACCAAAGGCTATTTTGACTTCTTAAAAATGACCTAAGCCAATTTATTTTTATGGTACCGTTTAAGCTGTCAAATTCAATAGCTTGCAAACCTCCATCTTCACACCGTTTGACTAAATTACCTTGCCTAGTGTAGTGGGTTTTGTGTTTCCATATAAAATCAAAGTTTAGCTGGTTGATAGCTTTGATTGCTGATTTAGGCACTCCTATCGCATATGCAGGGTATACTAGCCTGGAGATACTTTCCATTTTGGTAAGAAAAATTCTACCTAGAATCGATAAGTCTCTCTGAGCCCAGTTATTTAAATGAGTTCTACAGGTTTGAATTTTCTCCCAAATATTAAGGTTATCTAAATCATTGTTATTCTTGGTTATATACACACCCAAATATTTGACATTGGATTTAACAGGAATATTAAAAGTGTTAGAAATAGTACAATCATTTAAGGGTAAGATCTCACATTTGTTTAAATTCAGCTTTAACCCTGAAGCTTTCGAGAAAGTTTCAATAATCTGCAGGATTTTCGATCACTGGTGATCTAATCTGCGCAGAACTGGCTCTTCTCGAACACGGCCTGTGATTGGATCAGAGTCTGGATAGGCGGGACTAAAACACCGGAAGTCTTTCCTGAACGACAGGTGTGAAAACCAATAAAATTCCCACCAACGCTTTGGTTACGTGGAGACCGGAAATTCGTCCTGCCTCCTCAGGTCGACTTCCTGCTTAAGCTTGTTTTGGAGTTAGGATGGCCGAGGATCTCGCGCTGTCTGTCCGGGTTTCTGAGATCCGGGACCCGGCGGTTCTGTTTGAGCGGTACAACATCGAGGAGATCCGTCGAGTCGAACGCAGAGTCCGCGGGGAAATCGAGCAGAAGAAGGAGGAGCTGAGGCAGATGGTCGGGGAACGGTACCGGGACCTGATCGACGCCGCCGACACCATCGGAGAGATGCGACAGTGTTCGGAGAGCGTGGTGCGGTCCATCCAGGACATGCAGCGGTTCTGTCACACGCTGAAGCAGGGCAGGACCAGCGGGGGCGGTTCCAGACAGGAGGTGAGCCGAACCGAACCCAAACCCAGAACCACTCCTGTCAGTGGTACAGGACCCGCTCTCAGTCTGAGTCTGTGTGTCCTGTAGAACCGGAACCAGGTGCAGGAGAAGTTCTACACTATGGCATCTCAGATCAAGCTGCTGCTGGAGATCCCAGAGCGCATCTGGAGCTCCATGGAGGCGTGCCAGTACCTCCAGGCGACCCAGCTCTACCTGCTGTGCTGCCACCTGCACGCTCAGCTGCAGCTGGACTCCTCCTCGGGGGGACGCTACACCCCCATCCTCACCCGCTTCCCAATCCTGGTCCGGCAGGTCGCCACCACCGGACAGTTCAGGTACCAGATGTTTCCTCTGACAGGGTCCAGAGCTGGGTTGTGTTTAGGAGCAGTTGTGTGGTCTACCTGCAGGTCAGCCATCCTGTTGGACAGCAGGTCCCTGCTGCGGTGCCGGGCCGTGTCAGACCAAGCCATCGCTGAGGCTCTGGTGTCCACCATGCTGCTGGAGGACAGCTCGCCTCGCCAGGCCCTAGCAGAGTTCCTGCTGGCCCGCAAAGCCTCCATCCATCAGCTGCTAAACCAACCACAGCACGGTCTGCATCCGAGCACACCATGGCCCAACGTGAGCCACCAGAGGTTTGTTTGGATCACAGATGTGTTTAATGTTATCCAGGTGCGGGGATCAAGGCCCAGGTGTGCAACCTGGTGGAGCTGCTGGTCACCACTCTGTTCCAGGCCTACGCTGTCTTCTATCTGCCCCCAGAGGGAGTCTCCAGGTCATCTGAGGGGGTTCTGAGCTGTGGGATGCTCTTCTCCATCCTGGAGGACATCACCTGTGGCCCCCCCACAGGTAAACAACACCGTTCACACACTGTAGGGTTCTGAAGTTGTGATCAGGTTTGTGTGTGATGAGCGAACCCCCACACACACCTCTAGAGGTTTACCTCAGCATCAGTCCATCAGCTGATGGTCTTTCATCTGTCCTCTCCTTAGCCAAAGGCAAGAAGGTGCTGCAGGAGGAGACCAGTACCAGCACTTGGTTCCGATACCTGCCTCCATCCATCCTGGAGTTCCAGCCTACGCTTCGAACCCTGGCTCAGCCTATCCAAGGAGAGCAGCTCCGGGACACCCTGCAGCAGTGGATCAACACGTGAGTCCTGGGTCGCTGGACCTCAGACAACCACCAGGTCACGTTACCACCATCAGTAGTTATTTCCACCATCACTGGTTTCAGACTGGTTCCAGCTCGTTCTCCTGTATTCTTTCCAAACCTTTTCATGAAAATGATGACGATGGATTCATTTTCAGCTGGTCAGACTTGGCTAAGCTGCTGGAAGTCCTCCAGTGTGACTGAGTCCACATCCCTCATCAGCCTAAGCCCCTCCCCTTTCTTTACCACCTGGGACCTCTGCCAGGTACAGACACAGGTTCATGAGTCGGTCACCTGAACAAAAACTCGACTGTCTTTTAAACAACGGTGATCCAACTTTGCTGACAGGGCTGGTTTCCAGGGTTGAGCGATGGGCTGAGGCGTTACGGTTGCTTTTTACAGGAGACCATTTGTTTGATAATTGACTTATTTATTTGCCCGTGAGTTAGTTTGTTTTTGACATGGTACACGTCACGCACAGAGAACATCGTGGAGGAGACTATCAAGAACAGATCTCCATCAGTATTGTATTGTTCGTGTTACTGGAGCACTCTGATCAGCTTGACGAGTGGAAAAATTCAACAAATCGCCCAACCCTACTGGTCTCTGTCCATCTAACCCCCCCCCATCTTAGGTCGGGTCACAGGGCAGCAGCCTAAGCAGGGAGGCCCAGACATCCGTCTCCCCAGCTCCTCCGGGTGAATCCCAAGGTGTTCCCTGGCCAGCCGAGACACATAGTCTCTCCAACGTGTCCTGAGTCTACCTTTAGGCCTCCTCCTGGTTGGATGATGTGGTCCTGTTGGCTTCATCAGAACGTGATCTTCAGCTTTCGCTGGAGCGGTTTGCAGCCGAGTGTGAAGCAGCTGGGATGAGAATCAGCTCCTCTAAATCTGAGACCATGGTCTTGTTTCGGAAAAGGGTAGAATGCCTTCTCCGGGTCAGGGATGAGGTCCTGCCCCAAGTGGAGGAGTTTAAGTATCTCGGGGTCTTGTTCATGAGTGAGGGAAAACTGGAGCGTGAGATCGATAGGCGGATTGGTGCTGCATCTGCAGTGATGCGGGCGTTGTACCGGTCTGTCGTGGTGAAGAGAGAGCTGAGTCAGAAGGCGAAGCTCTCGATTTACCGGTCGATCTACGTTCCTACCCTCACCTATGGTCACGAGCTTTGGGTAGTGACCGAAAGAACGAGATCGCGGGTGACATGAGTTTTCTCTGCAGAGTGGCTGGACTCTCCCTCAGAGATAGGGTGAGAAGCTTGGTCATCTGGGAGGGGCTTGGAGTAGACCCGCTGCTCCTCCACATCGAGAGGAGCCAGTTGAGGTGGCTCGGGCATCTGGTCAGGATGCCTCCTGGATGCCTCCCTGGTGAGGTTTTCCGGGCACGTCCAACCGGGAGGAGACCTAAAGGTAGACCCAGGACACGGTGGAGGGACTATGTCTCTCACCTGGCCAGCGAACGCCTTGGGATTCCCCCGGAGGAGCTGGCCTAGAACGGACTTTTCTAGCATCAGCTACAGGTACCCCCACAGGGCCCCCCCGAGGGATGTGGTCGAACGCATTCTCCTAATCCACAAGACTCATGGAGACAAACTCTCACGCACCCTCCAGGACCCTCCTAAGGGGATAGAGCTGGTCCAGGTTCCACGACCACGATGAAAGCCACATTGTTCCTCCTGAATCATTTACAGCTGATCTGGGTTACGTCTGTCTGCACCTGTGATGTCAGAAGTCTTCAGGTCACCTGATGACCCACAAGTCCACGTGTGTCTTCTCAGTGTCCTGCTGTTGCATTTGACAGGCGACGGTGGAAGGTTTAAGGCCCGCTGCCCCGCGTTGGTCAGGGAGCCCCAGGGCAACTGTGGCTACGATGTAGCTCATCACCACCACCGTGTGAATGACTGTTTGTGTTGTAAAGTGCCTTGGGGGGGTTTGGGGTCTGGTAAATCGCCTTCGGCCATGAAAGAAAACCCCAATCTGGAGTCTGATATGTCTGATGGACGGGGAGGTAACCAGCTTCTTCTCGTCTCCTATCCAGGTGTAAGGAGGACATCTGTCAGGGGGTTGGTACCCTTCTGGTCTATGTCTGCAGCCTTAAGGGACTAGCAGCCATCAGGGATGCCGTGTGGGACCTCCTGTCCACAGAGTCCATCAGTCAGCACTGGAGCAGCGTGTGTCAGCAGCTCCTGGGGCGCCCCCTGGCGGTCTGGGAGGACTTCCTGCAGCAGCTCTTCCTTCAGCGCCTGCAGGTTGGTGATCTTCCAGCTTTAGACTATTGCATTTATTTAGAGTTTGAATTTATCACTAACCTGTTAACATGTCGGACTTTTTCTGTTTCTGTCGAAGGCGATCACCAAAGATGAAACTGAAGCCATCGCTGTAAGCTCGGTCCAGCTCCTGACTTCAGCTCTGAAGGATCTGGAGGACCAGAACATCTCATTATCTACAGGAACCAATCCTGGTTCTGGCCAAGGGGTCCAGTATGAGTTTGACGTTGCCTCCTTCCTGTGGTGTGAGTCTGCGGGGGACTTGCAGAGTGATGCAGCTTGGGTCAGCGTTGCCCAGCGGAACCAGCAGCAGCAGAGAAGTGGCCTGGCCATGAAGACCCAGGCACTCACGCCTTGTGTTCAGAACTTTTGTTCTTCTTTGGATGCAAAGCTCAAGTCCCGGCTCGATGATCTTCAGCACTACCTTCCCACTCTGGATACAGGTAGGTCCGGTTCAACGTCGCACAATCCTTAACAACAGCTCTAACTCACCCTGTCACTGAACATTCAAGGACTCACCATCTTGACTCAAAACGGGGAAGACTGTTGTTGGTTTAGCAGAGAACGTCTCCGGAGGCGGTGGTAGAGTTGTGCCCCACTGAGATTGTGTTGCTAGAACTAGCTGGACCAATCGGTGTTGTCTCTGTAATTCTGTCCCTCCAGGGCGTGAGTCCAACCCAGTGTCCATCTCTTCCTCCGGACCTTCGGATGTCTCTGCTTCCTCATTTAACCGCTTCACAGACTCTTCGGCGGTGGAGGAGGCCCTGCGTGGTGGCTGCGTGTCCTGCATCCATCACATTCTGAAGTCCATCCGCTCTGAGCTAGCCGTCGCCATTCCAGGCGCCACGCCCGCCCGCCTAAGCTCCGCCCTTTTTGTGGCTCGGCTGTGCCAGTCTTTGGGGGAACTCTGCCCTAACCTCAAGCATTGCATCCTGGGAAGACACAGCAGGGCTGACGCTACAGGAAGTAGGACTCCCAGGCAGGGCAATAAGCTGGGCAAATCCAAGATGGCTGCCGAGGTCAGCCCTGCACAGGCCGAGTGGAAAGAGCTGAAGCAGGAGCTTCTCAGCTGCAGCATGGAGGCATACCGCATCTGGAGCTCCGCCCTCACCAAAGTATGAGCCTATCAGAGGTGACGATGCATGTGTTGGTTTCCTTCTGGTTCTTACATGACCTGGTTAAGACCTGATCAGGTCCCGACACCTGAAACCTGAACCCGAAGGAAGATTCATGCCTGTAGCAGTAAAACCAGGAGCCTCATGCGTCAATCGTACTTACACACAGATGTGTGCGTAGGAACTAAATGACACATCGTGTGGTATTCATCGTTTTGTACCGGTGTGAGGAAATGTTCCTAAACAAGAAAACTTCAGACCATGTGGGAACAGCAGCTAGTGGTAGAACGGGGAACCGCAACAGTGAAGGTCCCAGTCATCCACACAACATGTTCCTCCGTGATTCTGCCCGAGATGCGTTAGATAAAAGAACGTTTCTATATTATCGTTTCGGTTAGTCAGAGCTCCTCTCTGGAGGAAACGCGTCTCCGTGAGCGCGCTGACAGGAGATCCGCCTGGAGCTCTGCTGGGATTCGGATCCTTTGTGGAGCGACAGATAAACCGCACAAATCCGGCTCCAGTCCGTGCTCCACCCCTGCTCCCCATCATACACACGTTGTCACGGTAACCAGACTGAATGACAGCTAGGAGGCTGCACTCGGACTTTTCCAAATAAAGCAAACTCCATGCAGAAGGACTCCTTAAATGTAAAATGTAAATGACAACCCGTTACTCTTCGGTTCATCATTAAAGTTTTTATTCCTGACAGGAACCTCTGCTCTGTCTCCACCGCGTTTATAACCTCTGCTGCTTGTTTGGTTCTTTTGCACTTCGGCAGAAAATGTCTCTATCTCACACGTTTTCTTTTTCCGGGTAGAAAGCAGGGAATCCCCTCACGAGCTGAGGACGCAGCGTGACCAAATATGGTTAACTGAGGGCGTTCCTGTATGGAAATGAGAACGGACACGAGCTCCTGGGTACACACAGGTGGGATCCATCATCAGACGAGTGTGGAGGAACGTGCGTACGAGAGGCCACCGCGTGTTTCGTAAATCAGGATCTTGATCGTTCATTCGAACATTATAAACTCTGTTCATAGGAAGGAATTTAGGAACATTTCTACGAACGTTAGATGAATGAGGCCCCAGGTGTGTTGGTCCAGGTGTGGTTAACTCTGGTCCTGGAGAGCCACTATCCAGCATGTTTTAGTTGTTTCCCTGCTCCAGCACAGTTGATTCAGCTGTTCAGCTGCTCATCAAGTCACCTGCTGATTTAAATGAGGTGTATTGGAGCAGGGGAAACCACCAGAACCTGCTGGATAGTGGCCCCCCTGCACCAGGATCTCCCATCCCTGAGTTGGTCTGTTGCTTTGTACCTGAGGGACCCGGGCCTTCCGAAGCCACCTGGAGGCTCCTGAGCTTCTTCTGAATGCTGCTAAAGGAAACTGGATGGTTACATTCATGGGACCGGAGGCTTCCTGCCGTTCTTTTCCTGCAGCAGCAGCATATCTGGACCAGTACTTTGCTTTGTTGATGGTCTCTGAAGCAGCGGGAGCTTCATTCAGCGAGCTTGCCAGTTCATTGGTTTCTCTCAGGCTAGCGACGCTAGCTCGGTTAGCCTCTGTCCCATAGCGAGTCGGATCCACCAGATGATGTCTGAGGTGCTTTAGGAGGAGGACACGCTTTGGTCTGTAAAACGGCTGACTTGGTGACTTTTTAACCCTGAGTCGTGTCTGACAGGGGCTACTGGGCGCCTTCGGTGCTGCGCTGCATGCAGAAGCTGCTGGTGCAATTCTGACTGCTGCCACTAACTGGGAGGACCTGGAGATCCAGGAAGAGACGGAGTCGGGAGGCAGTGTCACCTCTAAAATCCGTCTTCCGGTCCAGGTGAGCTGCTTTCTCAGACAGCGATGTGACTCTGTGGTTCTGTTCGCTCAGGAGAATTCTTTCCTTCTGCAGCCATCTTGGTTCGTGCAGTCTCTGCTCTTCCAGCTTTGTGTGGAGGTCAATAGGGTGGGGGGTCACGCCCTTCCTCAGCCCACCTTACAGGAGCTGCTGCAAGCCTGTCTTAGTCAAAGTCTGGACCAGTACCAGAGCTTGTCAGCGCTGGATTTTACCAAGGTAAACGCACCTTTGTCCTCCAAACATTAGAAAGTCCAGGTGTACGGCAGCAAAGAGCGTTCCATGACAGGAATTTTTGTCGTGCTCTTTGATCAGGACGGGGTCTTCCCCATGACCCAGAACCGAGCCCTGCAGCTGCTGTTCGACCTGCGCTACCTCAGCGCCACCCTGGGCAGCCAGCTGGAGGACGGGAAGAGCTCTCGTCCGAACCAGGAGCCCAGGTAGGACTCGCCGCAGTCGCGTCACATGCGGCTGGTAGGCCTGCTTCACACCGAGCGCGGGACGGAGGCGGTCCAGTTTCCGTACAGCGTCCAGACTGACTCGTTCACGCCGACTGCAGCTTGTGTTCTGAACGTCTGCATATGTCTGCTCCCATAGGAGCTCCAGATGATTAGAAATCAGATACGTAAACCTGTAAAATAACCCCAACTATCGGACTCTGACCTGATTTCCCGTCATTAATAATAAAACTAAAGCCGGCAGAAAGAATGAGACACGGGTTTTATTTTGAAATATACCGGATGCACCTTGCTGAAGTGTGTCTCACTTCCTGTCTGGCTCGTGTCATTTCTTTAACTTTATGATCCGCATGCAGCGTCTGGGAAAAAACCGAGTCCATGTGGAAACTTTCCCGAGCTCGGCATCTCTATCCGTACCACAGCCGGTGTGAATGCTCTGAATGGACTCGAGGGTTTTTGATCAACGCGTAAGCCGTACGCAAACCGGGCCGCCTCCGTTGTGAATGAGTCTTCGGAGCGTAGCCGGTGAAGAGGAGGTCGGGGTTCTCCTGACTTGGTGGCGCGTCAAACGTAAACGGCTTTCCTGTCATTTGTGAAAGAGGCAAAACAAGTCGAGGCTTGAAGGACAAGCCCTTTACCAAATCTGTCTAATGGAGCTGCTGCGGTGTGGGATTAAAGTCATTTCGCGCTGGGATGCATGGAGTCTGCATCCTGTTCCTAGTCAGGTGCAGGTCCGAGTTCCCGTTTCTGCTGTTGGAGTGCCTCAGTGTCAGAAGAGCAGGGGCACGTCTGCAGCTGCTAATCGGAGAACACCACTTTATTCTTCTCTGGTGTCTCTTCTAGATTCCACAAAGTCTGTGATTGGTTGGAAGGTTTCATCGACCCGTTTGACTTGGATGTGTTCACTCCTCCGCTCAACGCCAACCTGAGCCGCCTGACCCAGAGAACCTCGGTACTTTACCTGATGCTGCTCATGTGGTAGGAGGCGATTCTGCGTGTTCTGAGCCGGTGGGTCTGGTGTGGGTTTCAGGTGCTGCTGGGCCTGCTGACGGGATCCGAGAAGCAGTTTTCTCCTCGGAGCAGCGTGGCAAACTCCCAGGAGCCGTACAACATCCTGCCTCTGGCCAGCAGCCAGATCAGGTCAGAGGTCCACTCACGTGTGTGTGTGTGTGTGTGTGTGTGTGTGTGTGTGTGTGTGTGTGTGTGTGTGTGTGTGTTAAAGGGTTGCTGGTTTAAAACTGCATCTGGACCACATCTGCAGAACCTGTGTTGTGATCCAGACCTTTGGGTCAGAACTCTGAATGTTTAAAGTCTTTCATGACGGTTTTGTGGTCTGCAGGTTCGGGTTGTTGCCCCTCAGCATGTCCAACAGTCGAAGGTCCAAGTCCTCGTCCATAGGAGTGGACGCTTCTCAGAACACGGTGAGGACCATCCAGACTCTGGTTCTGATCCGGTTCTAGCTTGTTCTGACATGTATTCTGTGGTCTTATTCAGTCTTCTTTGTTATTTGGTTTCCCAGCATTTCTGAGCCTCCCAGGCAAGTGTGTGTGTGTGTGTGTGTGTGTGTGTGTGTGTGTGTGTGTGGTGTGTGGTGTGTGGTGTGTGGTGTGTGGTGTGTGGTGTGTGTGTGTGTGTTTTCCTGTCTCAGAAACAACTGAGTTCAGCCACAGCAGAAGTGACTCTGATCACTGGTCACTAAGTATGTTTTATGATGTCAACAGTGTGTGTGTGTGTTCAGGTGTGTGTGTGTGTCTGTGTGTGGGAGAACGTTTAGCCCATTTGTCTGTGAAGGTTCTCAGTCATCCAGGTCATTGTAGTCTAAAGGTTGGTTTATGCTTGACGCGTCCGCGAGGTCCGCACGGCTCCGCGCAGAAAAGTTGCGTCATTTTAACAACCACGCCCCTCCACCGCGTCTCCGCACGGCCCAAGATTTCCGCAACGCGCACCTCGGAAAATTTCTAACCACGCGGACGGACGGACGCGGAAAAACATGGCGGACCGGCAAGAACTAGTATGGCAGAGGTTCATAAATACAGACATTTGTATGATTCAGCTCTCAGAGATCACCGTGATCAACATGTTAATAATTCTTGGAGAGAAATAACTCGCACTGTCGGAAAAGACGAGGACGCTGTTAAAAATGCTGGAATGCCATGTTGTAAACAGTCATTTCTACTTCTACTATGGTGTAGTGTTGGATGCATGCCGTAGAGCTCCATGCTGCCCCCTACAGTTTGGGAGAATATTGGCTCACCGCAGAGACGAGCCGCATGAACCATAAACGCTGCAAGTTGTGAAGCACGTTCCATCCGCGAGCCGCATCACCGCGCGTAAAGTGAATGCGTCAAGCATAAACCAAGCTTTAGGAGCTTGAAAGAAAAGCATCTGGACTTCTCTGAGTTGCTTGAAGACGTTTCACCTCTCATCCGAGAGGCTTCTTCAGTTCTAAGGTCAAATGGTGGAGAGTCCCAGATTTAAACCCAGTGGGAGTTTCCCCCCGAAGAGGAAACAAAAGACCCCCTGATGATCTTCTACATAAACACATGAGCCAAGGTGTGAGGGTGGGTGTGGGTCCAATTCAGCCAGAGTTTCGGGTGAGCTCATTGTGAAGCCTGGCCCCACCCTATCATGTGAATTCCTGAGGTCAGATAGCCCAGGATATGCGTGGGCGTTGAGGCATCTGGGAAGGGATCTCAAAACTGGATTATAGATGGCAGACAGTTGGTGTCGTAAACCACCGCCTTTTTAGCGTTTAGCCCATTTACACTTTGATCAGCCTGTCCTGGGCCAGGTGAGTCGGCCCATCCCTGCACAGACAGGTTGTGTTTACACACCTTCTCAGGAACGTGGGCAGGTCCACTAAAGTGACACGGAGAAGTCCTTGTTGTTCTTCCTAAGCACCACGTGAGCATGGCCGTGAGCGGTGTTGGTTCCGGAGACTCTGACATGAAGCACGCAGCTTCCTACTGTCTCACTGAGCAGCGCTGCTGCCGTGGACTCCTCCCACAGCAGTCGGTCCTCTTGCTCCCGCGGCTGCAGCGGCGGGTCCGAGCTCATCACGCATGCAGGAAGCCGCCAGTCAGATGTTCACACAAGTATGTAGGCGTGAACTTCCGCCAGCCAATCAGTCCGTAGGTGGGTGTGTTGGGTCGGCTCCGCACAGACGCCAGCTGTAAACACGATGATTCTAGCAGGGCCAGACCCAGCTGACCCGAGTGTAATAAACGAACGGATCATAAATAGTAAAACCTGCAGAAGTTGGTTCTGATGATCATCCTCACTGTTCTGATCGGACTGGACGGAACCAGCGGTCATCTTCTGATGGGTTTGGGTTAGGGTGTGGTCGTGTGACTCATATTTTAGGCGCAGCGGACCTCTCATGGGCCAGAACCGGGGAGGAGGTCCCAGAAACCCGCACTTATTGCAGAACCAACCAGTTCTGGCCAGGAAACAATTCTGGAGTTTTTTTGGATCTTGCTCTTGTCTGAACGTGTTAGCTGTTTTACCTGTGATGACCCCTCTCCTCCTGATGATGACATCACTCTTGTTGCTAGGTTACATCTAGGTCTGAGTTCTGCTGCTAGGGCCCATCTCGGCGCTCCGGCGTCCGGCAGGATTCACTAACCTTTCAGCCTCTGACCAGGGCTGGGGAGTCCTGCTCCTCAATGAATGCTGCCAGCATGTTTTAGTTGTTTCTCTGCTGTTGAACCACCTGTTCAGCCTGGTGATCACCTGCTGATTAAACCAGGTGTGTTGAAGCGGGGAAACAGCTAAAACCTGCTGGATACGTTCCTCCTGGACCAGGATTCCCCACCCCTGCAGAGGCCAGGCTGGACCTGAATCCGGGATCTAACTGGACCCTGTTTCTGCTCCCTCTAACAGGTCCCGCAGGTCTCTGCAGCAGGAAGCGATCCTGGTTTCCGACCCGGCAGCCTCTTCAGACAGCTTGCTGATCAGAATGAGGACACGACCTCAGCGTCTCTGTTCAAACTCAGCTGGCTCTCTGGCATGGCCAAATAACCGAGTGCAGACGCAGCACTGTGTACAGTAAAAGTTTAGTTTGTCTGAGGAGAGCTTCTCGTGTGGTTCTGTTCCTTCACTCCAAAAGTCGGGCCACAGTGCCAGCCTAACCTAACAGATGTGTTAAAGAACCTGCTTCAGCTGCAGAAAGAACAGGCGAGTCAGAAGAAGCCGGCCCCTATCCGCCTTTTCCTAGCCCCCCATGAGCCCTTGTGGCGGTCGTTTACATGGTGACCATAGACTGATGATGTCATCTATTTGTGCAAATCCCCTTCTTATGGTCTTTATGTGTGAACACAGCTTAGACACCGTTACTATCCCTGTCTACTGCAGAAGAGAGAGGTGGAGGGAGGTTCAAAACTAGCCTAAGCTAACACGCATTAGCATTTTAGCTACTTTCTGAATTCAGTCGCCTTCGACGGCGAGGCAAGGAACAATCTTAAAAGCGCCGAGGCTCATCAGTGCCTACATGTAGAGCCGAGTCGGAGCCTTAAACCCCTCATCACCAAGCCTGGGTGTTAGCTTCTACATCAGGTCAGATACTCCAGGTATAACGACAGGTTTTTCAAAACGTTTGACCGTGTTTAATGTTAAATGCCGAGCTCTGTTTTAATCATTTGTCTGCTTGTTAAAATCCTAATTAAGTTAAATTATTTTAGGGTCTGAAGTCTTCATATGTATTTGAGTTCCTTTTATTTCCGGTTGATAAGGGAAGTCCTGGCCCTCAACACTGATGTTCAGCAAAAATGGAATGCAGCCATACTCTCTCTCTCTCTGTCCGAGGTGCATGTTCCAAGCATCGCTCTTGTAGCCACAAACGTAAATTAGTCTTGGTGTTAGATCAGCCGCCAGCAGCTCAGCGTGTTCCTGAGTCACTCGAGTACACTCGGGCCAAATGTTTAAAAATCCTCTTGAAATGTTCTAGATAACCGTTGCTAACAACCACCTCACCGTGCAACCCATTGGCTATGCGCTACTCCTGGTATCTCATCCAATGATGCTCACATCATCGTTTCTACGTGAGCCGGTCCAGGTGGATACAGCCCAGAGAACACCAGTGTTTGTGGCTCCGCCCACCTTGGCTCACGACAGGATAGGCTGTTGGTTTAGCGTCCAGGAAATGGCACAGAACGTCTTGGCTAGTTTAAGCTAACTCTTAGCATCAGCTGCTCCACCACACGGCAGAACTCCCCTTACGAAAAAGAAGTATACTTTAAGTATTTAATTTCAAGTATACTTAAGTGTACAGAAGTTTATTTGCATACTTGTTCTTAAAGTTTACTTAGAAGTATACTCCTTGGGACTAAATTGGGCCGCTAAAAGTATACTTGAAGTATACTACAAGTATACTTCAAAGTAATAATTTAAGTTTATTTGTAGTGTACTTCTGATATAATTGAGTAAACTTTTCTCTTTGAAAGTATACTTAAAGTAACCTCACAAGTGTACTTGGAGTGTACTTCAGATATAATTGAGTATACTTTTCTCCTTGAAAGTATACTTATAAGTTTACTTGTAGTGTACTTCTGATATAAATGAGTATACTTTTCTCCTTGGAAGTATACTTAAAAGTAACAATATAAGTTTACTTGTAGTGTACTCCTGATATAGTTGAGTATACTTTTCTCCTTGAAAGTATACTTATAAGTTTACTTGTAGTGTACTTCTGATATAAATGAGTATACTTTTCTCCTTGGAAGTATACTTAAAAGTAACAATATAAGTTTACTTTTAGTGTACTCCTGATATAGTTGAGTATACTTTTCTCCTTGAAAGTATACTTATAAGTTTACTTGTAGTGTACTTCTGATATAATTGAGTATACTTTTCTCCTTGGAAGTATACTTAAAAGTAACAATATAAGTTTACTTGTAGTGTACTCCTGATATAGTTGAGTATACTTTTCTCATTGAAAGTATACTTAAAAGTAACAGTATAAGTTTACTTCTAATAAAATTGAGTAAACTTTTGCCCTTGAAAGTATACTTAAAAATAAACTTTAAGTAACATTATAAGTTTACTTGTAGTGTACTTCTGAAATAATTGAGTATACTTTTCTCTTTGAATGTATACTTAAAATTATACTTAAAGTAATAATGTATGTTTACTTGTAGTGTACTTCTTATATAATTGAGTATACTTACAGTTTTGAAAGTACAGTTTACAGTAAACTTGACGTAATATTCTTTTAGTACATTTAAGTATCTCTATTTTTTCTATAAACACATACTGCAAGTAACATTTAACATCTGCTATTTGCTTACTACCAATACATTTACTTTCCACTATTTACTTTATGCAGAGAAAAAAAGTAAATAAAATAGCTAAGTCATTTTGTTTAAATTTATTAAACAGAGAGAATTAGAACAGAACAAAAACAGACCTGTTTACCAGGATTAATCAAAGATGAGAACGCAAACTGTTCTGAACATGACGCGTTAATTCTGTCCATTTTGAAAGACTTTTTAAAAATGCCTTTAAAAATCAGTCCATTTTATGGATCCACTTGCTTGGTTGTTGATGCCTTTTTGAAGTTTTCGTTGTTGCATTTCTTTCGTGTTATTTTTCTTACATCTTGAACGCGCAGAGGGAAACTTCAACTGAGCATGCCCTGTGAACACACAAAGCAAAAAAATGAACACTTGAACTGTTAGGTGAACTCTGACACCACAAAATCTTTACAGTTCGTACACTGTAAACCCGAATAAGTAGGCAGAACTCAAAAAATGTAAGGCAATCAGTTGCCTCATATTTTCTGAGTTTATAAACTCAGATATTTGAGTATATCAGACCATAAATAAACTTAAATATTTGGAGTTTATATTAAATATATTTTCAAATTATGATCAAATTAAAGTTACTGATTAAGCCAACTCAAACAGAAAATAAAACAAAATTTGAAAGAAACAATTACAAACGCACACTTTTGAAAACTGGACAACAGCAGTGTGTAGTCTTTCTTTGAGTAGGTGGTTTAAAGCAACATCAGGATATACATCGATTCAACATTAACAAAATATGAATTACACTAACCACTATCAAGTAAGTCAGTGAGTACTTTATGCCATTTGGCATAAAACTAGTTGAGTATTGAATCGGATTAGCCTATGGGCTAATCCGATTCAATTATTCACGCTAAACTAAAGCCACAAATGGAGTTGCCAGACTCAGAACGGCTGGACGAACAGAGAAAAGGTAAAACTCAACTGTTCCTCCCACTGTCTTCATGGGTGACCCCGAGAGGAAAGTTGACCATTGAGCAGGGTTGATGGTTTATCCCTTGAGGTCCACGTGACGGGGTGAGGAGTGAGCACCACCTCACCCCTGCCTCGTGGACCTCAAGGGATAAACCATCAACCCTGCTCAATGGTCAATTTTCCTCGCGGGGTCCTACCCATTAGGACAGTGGGAGGGTTAACTCAAGGAGAAGGGGAAAATGAACATATTTGCCCAAATGGTGGTGTGTTACTTTAACATCAACAATTAAAGAGCAGACAAATAGTAAATTACACTGTGGATGTGGACAATGCTCTAACAGAGTGAGCCATCTGAATCCACCACTCTTTAAGATTTTGAGTTACACATGTAACATCAGGTCATTTTTGACTCTGCAGCTTGGGTGATAGTTTAGACTCATCAAGACCAAGTAAGATTTTCTGCGTGAACTCAAATGTGTTGGTCAGTCCCTTCGGATAATCTAGATGTAAGGCATAGATGAGGCCGAACATTACCAGGAAGGCATCAGGAAGCCTGGAGAGGTTGACAATCACATCACCCTCGAGGATAACAGATTCTCACCGGGTCGTACGTAACCGGACTCTCGGCATCATCGGTGATGGTTGTCAGGAGGACAACTGCTGCATCCCTGAGGTCCGGCTCATTGGTATCATCCTTACAAAAATGAAAGGGAGATCATACACTAATCACATCTGAACTGAAACTCTGACTGTGGCCATTTTTATTTCAGTAGATTTTCATGTAAATAACAATAAATGCAGTCTGATAGACTCCTGTTTAGGGCTGGGCAACATGTCAAAGATTTATCGTTATCAAATTTCTTGTCTCTCATCCAGATAATTTTTCCCATGTCAATAAATTTGATAATAAAAAAATGAAAAGATGTGTAAGTTGGCCACATTTATGTCCCTTTAAGAAGCTGTAGCACCTTGAGTCATGTAAAATTTTAGTCATTGTAATACATGAGACAGCCCCATCTAGTGGACAAATATTGTTGCTACGCATTCCTGTAGTTATCGTCTACTTATCGTTATCGAGGTGAGATCTTCAATATATGGTGATATTGATTTTAGGCCATATCGCCCAGCCCTACTCCCGTTCATTCTGTTGCTTTGTGCTCTCATTTACGAATAAAGTGAGATGGCTTCCGTGTGTGCCAGTGTTATGCTAATGAAAGCTGCTTGAATTCTTTGCAGTGATTGTTGATTTTTCTCAGTGCCTTAAAGCCTGCCACACATGAGGGCCATCTGCTGAGCAAACGGTCTCGAATGACCGCTTGCTCAGCAGATACCTCGCCATGTGCGCCTGATTTTCACAGAGTTTTCCGCCTCACGAGACCCTGAGGTGAATATCTGACCAGTTAAGACATTTTCCGCCTCACAGGGGTAAAAACTCGCCGTGTGCGCATTACCGAGCTGCTGGTTGAGCTGAAATATTCTAGTGGCCAACCAAAGCACGTTCTCCGCTCATATGACCCAAAGATGGCAGCCCCCTGTCTGCATGTCAGAAAAGAAACAACACAGAGACAGAGCTGGAAACGGAGGAAATGCCTATCCTTTTTTTGTTGAAACGTCGCCGCCACCGGCGTTTCAAGGTTAGGAAAATATGGGTACAGTAGCTGGAAAGATGGACCAGGCAAGGAGTTTATGCCAATTTACTCCAAGAGATGCACCTGGAAGACCCAGAATCCTTCCGAAAGGGTAATGGAAACAGTGGGCCCATCGATCCACAAGGTACCATTTTGTTTATTTTTCAGACACGCAGACAGGGTAAGGGGCTGTATCTGAATACATCTTGGGGTCATGTGAGCGGAGAAAGTGCTTTGATTGGCCACTATTATATACTAATATTTCAGCTCAGCCAGCAGCTCAGTAGTGCACACACAGCGAGTTTTTACCCCTATGAGGCAGAAAATATCTAACTGGTCAGATATTCACCTCAGCGTCTCGTGAGGCGGAAAACTCAGTGAAAATCAGGCGCACATGGCGAGGTATCTGCTGAGCAAACAGTCATTTGAGGCCGTTTGCTCAGCTGATTGCTCTCGTGTATGGCAGGCTTAAACATCTTGCCAAAGGTTTGTAGTTGAAACAATGGCACTTTTTCCAAAATGTTCATGTTCGTTTTCCTTGTGTTGTCTTTATGCATAAATAAATAGAATGATTTGTTCAAATTTACAATACTGGGACTTACCACACATGTCCTCAAAAATCCAGAGGTTTCCTCACGTAGATAGACAGGAAGGGCATGGAGAACAGTGGTACGCCTTGTGTGGACATCATGTAATTCCTAAGAAGATTAAGAGTGTAAATACTGTCAAGTTTACTAATAAAACTCAATGCCAAACTGCTCTGACCAATTTTCCAAGACAGTGATATCTGCATCTAAATCCAATGATAAACTGCTGAATTCAAAAATTAATTTGAATTGTTTAGCATTACATTATACGGAGGGGTATTAGGGCCACTGAAGAAGAAAAAATTCTGAAAATAAATAAAATAAATAAAGTCAGAATTCTGACATTTATCTCAGTATTCAATTGTTTCCTTCAGTGGCCCTAATACTGCCTTATTGCCTAAGAGTATTAGAGTCACTGAAGAAAAAGAAAAGAATTGAGAAAAAAAAAGTCAGATAATTTCAAAATTCTGGGATTAAAGTCAGAATTCTGACTTTTTTCATGAACCTAAAACCAAACAAACAAAAAACTATTTAGGAATTGTTTTTGTTAAAAAAAAAAATCAAAACAAAACAAAAAAGCCCGAATTTTAAGATTTAAGTCAGAATTCTGATCCCCCCTCATAATCTTCCCCAATTTCCCCCTTTTTTTTGTTTTAGGTACCAGTCAGAACTCTGAGATTAAACTCAGATTTATGACTTATTTTCTCAGAATTCTATATTTTTTTTCCATCAGTGGCTCTAATACTCATAGCATAAAGGCATTACCTGTAAATTGTATATTCACCAGTTTTAAAAGACAAATCTGTATACATATATACATACATACATATATAGTCATGTTATTTAGGATGTGTCATCAAAAATGCAGATTGTGAGAATTACTCACCAGTGGTCTCACTTGTATGAACCTCTTGGGGGTCAACAGCAGCATGCCGGATTTCCTCTTCAGCCAAAAGAACCTCGACAAGCTGGATAAAATCTGTTGCAAGTTACACCTGACCACAACGGTTCCTTCAGAATAAAAGCTGAACCTCACGACCCCTTCAGAGTCTCGGAGACGCCAGTGATAACCTGTCGTGACCTGGAAGCATTCCAAGACTAGTTCAGTCGGCACCGCTGCTTTTCTACTGGCTTCGGTTCCAAGGAGGGTCTAAGAGGACCTCGACATTCTGGATCTAACAGAGGCTTCCCCTGGGGTACGCAGACCGACAGATGGTGTTTCATGTGTGTTATAAATCTCCTACTAAAGCTTAGAGCAAAACATTCACTCCCACTCAGAACTAAATGCTTCTCCGGATCCTCTGGTTCTGAATAACATTCCACACACACACCATCATCATTCATCACGTCTCACTCCACCTTACTCCCATCAGTACACAGAGTGCTAAAGGTAGTCTTGTTTAAATTGTGTAGAAATACATTTGTTAACTATTATAAACCTGACTCTCTCTCTTTCCTTGGAGTTAATACAAAGTGTAGCTTAATCCCTGCAATAAAAAGTTCTGATCTTCTGGTTAAAATAGTCATCAGTCCATCAGATTGATATTTCATATTTCTATGGAATCTCACATTTTATGGTTCATAAGCAAGATGTAAACAACCCATCCTGGACACTTCATGACCTGAGCCAGCACAAAAAACTTCTGATGGCACAAATTAAAGACTCGTCAAGTCAAACAAAAATAACTGAAGTGGTTCAAAACCAAATGCAACGGTTTAGCTCAACCTGGACGGCATCTTTGTTAGCTGATGCAGATGTTGCAGAAGTAGAAATTGAAATCATTAAACTTTGTCAAGGGCAATGTTTCAGAGATGAGCTCAAATCTTAAAAAGGGTGAAAGACTGAAAAAGGGCAGTCATATCATTAAACGTGATCCTGTTCTGCAAGATGGGATTTTAAGAGTTGAAGGAAGGTTGCAGCAGTCTGCATTACCTTCAGATGTTAAGCACCCTGTGATCCTTCCAAAAAATCACCATGTTTCAAGGGTTAGGGTTAGGGTCTAGTGTCTAAGTGTGTGATGTGTAAAAGACTGTCAGCTAAACCTGGAGAGCAACCAATGGCTAATTTGCCGCTGGATCGTTTGACACCTGACAAGCCTCCATTTACCAATGTGGGTATGGATTACTTTGGTCCGTTTGATGTAAAGTACGGACGAAGTACGGTCAAGCGATATGGTGTGTTGTTCACATCTTACAGTTAGAGCATTACACATAGAAGTCGCCCATTCAATTGAGACTGGTTCATGCATAAATGCATTTAGAAGATTTAGAAGGTCAAGTGTCTGTTATGAGATCAAATAATGGGACAAATCTGGTGGGAGCAGAAAGAGAGATGCGTGAAGCAATTAAAGGCTGGGATCAATCTAAAATCTCAGATGTGCTCCTTCAGAAAAACATAACCTGGATGTTCAACCCACCTGCAGGTTCACATTTTGGGGGCATGTGGGAGAGACGGATTTGTTCTGTGAGGAGAATTCTTCACCAGGTACTGACACAACAGCTTCTTGATGATGAGCGCCTTCAGACATTGTTTTGTGAAGTGGAAGCTGTTCTTAATGGCAGACCAATAACAAGAGTGTCAGATGATCAAAATGATGTGGAGGCACTCACACCAAACCATTTGCTTCTCCTTAAACGTCAGCCAGCATTACCTCCTGGGTTGTTTCAAAAGGAGGACTTGTACGCAAGGTGAATTTTTTTGGAAGCGTTGGACAAAAGAGTACTTGCCTCTTCTACAGGAGAGACGGAAGTGGACAGTAACGAGACAAAATCTCAAATCAGGAGATGTTGCTCTCATTGTTGATGAAACATCACCAAGAAAGTCTTGGCTGATGGGAAGAGTTGAACGAACAGTTCCGGATACACATGGACTTGTGCGTCGTGTGTTTGTTAAAACCAAAACTAGTGTCCTGGAGAGACCTGTGGACAAGTTATGTTTGTTGCTAGAAATGGATGTTTACTCAATGAATGTTGAAATATTTTGTTTTGTTTCATTGAAGGTGATTTTAATGATGTGTGTTTAGTTTACAAGGGATATTCAATGAACAGGCTGACTGAATAAGCAATGTTTCTGTTGCATGTGTGTTTGACTTGCGTAAATATGACATCTTTTTTTGTTTGTTTGTTTGTTTTTGATCTGGTAATTGTTATGTCACAGCAGTAACAATTAGGGGCCGGAATGTAAGCTTCATTTATAGTGAATTTGAGTTTGAGTTATTCTGTTAATCCTTTCTTTGGGCTTCCGTAGTTTCAGACAGGAAGTGATTTTTTGTTAAACTTGTAAAAAATATAAAGGAGCTACGGCAGAGCGACACAGATGTTTTACCGTTGCCGTTGCAAACTGTCTCCTCTCCTTTATTTAATGTCCAGAAGTAGTGTCAGATATTGATATGAAGACCAGAAAGGTAAAAGAAAAAATCGATCCTACAGAGACTATAAGCTCCAGCCGTCAGACTGACGGTGGGAGACAAAGACAAAAATAACTATATTTCTTTTTTGATAGACTATTTTATGGAAATTATAGCGTAAAAATAAAGAACAAACAAAAATATGAAAAGCCAGGACAACACAGAATCATTTAGGTCACTGTGATGTCCATGGAGAATAATTGGCTGGTGGTATAAAACAACATTCCGCCGCTTTTGGGGTTTTTGTCAAATGTAGGCAGGACCAAACATGGTCTTATTTTGAAAGGGCTTTTCCTGCTTACTGGGGAGGAAAGACAGACTTCCGGTTACAAGTAAAACGCGGAATAAGCTTGTCCTAGGAGGGAACAAAGAGTGAGTGGACCAGTAATGACTCAGCCGTAAATCTACACACTTTGTTCGTTAAAACCATAAAATAAGAGAGACTGGAGCTGTAAGGGGCCCGAGTTTCCTGTAAGTCTGCTAGTGGAGCTTGTTATTGCTCTATGCGCTCAGGGCTAGCTGGTGACTTTTTGTCTATTAGCTTAGCTTTCCTTATAGTCAAAGATTTTCTGTTATTGATTTAAGTATAAATCTTTAGCGGTTTTAATAAATAAATGTGTATGTGCGTTACTTGATTTAATCCGTTTTGAGCATTACTTTAGTTGTGTTTTGATTCTTGTTTATATTTGGCGCGGGCGGCGCCGGTTAGATAGCTTGCTAGCTTTAGCAGGCAGGCCCATTCAGCAGCAGCAGGAGGATCGTAGCCACTCGGTCATTTGAGACCATCTTTGATCATCTCGCAGTGGCTCTGTTTCCGCTTACAAAAACATTCTACCCACTAAGAGTTCACGATCAGATCATCATTTCTTTTCACAGCCGGACCAGCCTGAAGTAGCTCATCCTCCGCCGCTCCGGACTGTCCTGCAATAATGTCAAGTAAGTAGATGTGCGCGTGAGCTGCAGAGAAGGTCAGAATATTAACCTTCTGTTTCTGTTCTATACAGAGGGCCGATTTTAATGCAGCTTTTTCTGTCAAAAACCTTTGGGAGAGACCAGAGTGTCCCAAAGAGCACCTGTGACATTTATTATGCTTGTGAATCTTTACATAAAGATAGTTTTGTTGGGTAAATATTACAGATTAACACAGGAGACATTGCCAGGCTGTCAATCATGGATCTATATACATCCATTTTCATGTTGTGCTGTTTAAACCAGGATGGAGTCATTCATTCAGTTTAACTCTTCCTCACCCTGTAGGTGATTCTCCTAATACTATTACCTAGGCTATTCTGTTCCATCCCAGACCGTGCAATATTACCCAAGAGTTCTTATTGGAAATATGTTTGCATCCCTCCATCATATGCTGCTACTACCCTTAATTCTATTGCACAATACTCTGATCATTTTCGAAAATCGCCTGCACTGATAGCTTAATTACTTATTCACCAGAATACAGTCATGTATTTTATTTGTTGAGTTATCTGAGTATTTCTCTTGCACTATCCTATTGTATACTACTGTACACTATTTTTACTGTATATATCGTATATCTTATATCTGTTTCACCTGTTCCTTTGTCTCTCCTACTGCTTTGAGCATGTACATGACACAACAATTTCCCTCGGGATAAATAAAGTTGTTCTTATCTTATCAAGGCCAATCTGAGCTTTAGTTTTCTGTTTGCAGACAGTTTTTAAAGGGAACATGATTGGCCCCACAGATCCTGAATAAGATGTATTTAGAATGACAGCAAGTCTATAAATGAGAGTTTCTGCATAAATGCCCGCTGTCAGCAGCATGGCAGCTGTCCATCTCAGGTAAAGACAGGTGTCTCTGATGTCTGCGTGGACAGGACATGTGTCTGATGTCTGTGTGGACAGGACAGGTGACTGATGTCTGTGAGGACAGGACATGTGTCTTGATGTCTGTGTGGACAGCACAGGTGACTGATGTCTGCGTGGACAGGACAGCTGTCTCTGATGTCTGTGTGGACAGGACAGGTGACTGATGTCTGTGAGGACAGGACATGTGTCTTGATGTCTGTGTGGACAGGACAGGTGACTGATGTCTGCGTGGACAGGACAGGTGACTGATGTGTGCGTGGACAGGACAGGTGACTGATGTGTGCGTGGACAGGACAGGTGACTGATGTGTGCGTGGACAGGACAGGTGACTGATGTCTGCGTGGACAGGACATGTGTCTTGATGTCTGCGTGGACAGGACAGGTGACTGATGTCTGCGTGGACAGGACAGGTGACTGATGTCTGCGTGGACAGGACAGGTGACTGATGTCTGCGTGGACAGGACAGGTGACTGATGTCTGACAGGACAGGACAGCTGTCTCTGATGTCTGCGTGGACAGGACATGTGTCTTGATGTCTGCGTGGACAGGACAGGTGACTGATGTCTGACAGGACAGGACAGCTGTCTCTGATGTCTGCGTGGACAGGACATGTGTCTTGATGTCTGCGTGGACAGGACAGGTGACTGATGTCTGACAGGACAGGACAGCTGTCTCTGATGTCTGCGTGGACAGGACATGTGTCTTGATGTCTGCGTGGACAGGACAGGTGACTGATGTCTGACAGGACAGGACAGCTGTCTCTGATGTCTGCGTGGGCAGGACATGTGTCTTGATGTCTGAGTGGACAGGTGACTGATGTCTGTGTGGACAGGACAGGTGACTGATGTCTGCGTGGACAGGACAGGTGACTGAGGTCTGACAGGACAGGACATGTGTCTTGATGTCTGAGTGGACAGGTGACTGATGTCTGTGTGGACAGGACAGGCGTCTACAGCGTTCAGCACCATCTTCACTGATTTAAATTTCACTTTTGAAGCCGATGGAAAATATTTAGGTCTCGGTGCAGATGGACAGTATGATCATTCTGAAATGAGCAGGTGTTAAATCAGTAGTTTTTATTGTTGGTTCATGAATGAATCAAGACCAATCTAGCCACCTGTGCTGGGGTAGATTGAACACCAGGCTGACGTCCTCATCTCTTTGTTTTCTTGACAGAGCGCCCGTCCTACGCTCCTCCTCCTCCCCCAGCCCCAACCACAGTAAGTGTGACCGCGCTCTGGCCACAGCGGCTAAGAGTCGTGCTACTGGACGTGTCTTTCCCAGCATTTCTTTAATCTTTCTCTAAGCCACAGAGCTTGTTCAGGCCTCCATCCCCACTTCACTAACTTCCTGCCATGCCACTAAGTGCTTGACCTAAAGAAGGTTGCTGCCCTCTAGTGTCTCGTTTGCTCTGAGGGAAACAAATGTAGTCACCTGATTAAAGAACTTCCACATTTGTAACATAAAAAGTCCGTTCCTTTCGTCCAAACAGTGTCTGCTTGTTTTGATGCCTTTCAGCCACAGGGCGCAACATGCTGAACTGCTGCTAACCCATTATGAAGGAGTGCCTGATTAACCAGGATTAAATGTGGCTGCGTGTGCAGCGTTCACATGTTGTGCACTTGTTCTGAATGCAGTCTGCTGCTCGGCTGTTACCTTGCATGTTCAGGTCATCCAGAACAAAACAACTCAAAATCTATTTTCATGTTTTCCCTTCCCATTCACTTATTTGTTTATCCCTCTTCCTCTTGTTCGTGAGCCATTTCTCATTCGTGTTTTGTCTCATTTGTCTTCCATCAGCAAATGCCTTCCACCCCGGGGTTTGTGGGCTACAACCCTTACAGCCATCTGGCCTACAACAACCTCCGGCTGGGAGGGAGCTCCGGAGGCTCCAGCAGGGTAATGGATACTACGAAGGTCTCAAAAATAAGATTTGGGTTAAAAGGGAGGATATAGTGTCAGACTTGAATTATTGCAGACAGACAGGAGGTTGTGGGAATGGAAGGTGAGACAGTTTTTATTCTTGGTGTTGGCACTGTGCCATCCCACTTAACCTTCTGCCTGCAGGCTGTATCATAAACATCTGTTCTCATGATGATGGACAGCAATGAGTCGACTGGCTCACCTTGGCAGCACATGGTTAAAACAACCTGATCTCTTTCTCTCTCTCTCACACACACACACACACACACACACACACACACACACACACACACACACACACACTCACACACACACACACGTCACATTTGGATGGCCCAATAAAAATTAACATGTGGAATAAAAATCAAAAGAATGTTTAAAAGAAAAGCAAAAGGTTTGTGCTTTATTTTCTGTTCACCTCCCACTTCAGGCGTCCCACAGGGAATGACGAATGGGTCACTGGACATGACTTTTATTTTGAAAGTTTCTTTATGTTTTGCTGCTTTTGTGTTTGACTTCCTGTCTGGCCTGATCTAAATTGCAGAATTGGACATGTTTTGAAAGCGTAGCACGTAAGACTAGACTGAAAACGTAATGGTGGCTGCAAAGAGGCTCATTCGCCTTTGGGACACGTCCTTTTTTTTTTTTACACTTGGTGGCTGGTGGAAAGGAGCCCGTCCACTACAGGAGCCTCTCTGGTCGGCTCATGAGTCCCTAAACGGGACCAAAAGAGTTATTTTCTAATCCGCTTTGCCTTTCGCCCTGGATTCAAGTTTCAATTCAAGTTTATTTATATAGCGCCAAATCACGACATGAGTCGTCTCAAGGCACTTCACATAATAAAACATTCCAATTCACAGTTCATTAAGCCAATCAGAAATAATGTTTCCTATATAAGGAACCCAGCAAATTGCATCAAGTCACTGACTAGTGTCAGAGTCTTTACAGCAATCCTCATACTAAGCAAGCATGCAGCGACAGTGGAGAGGAAAACTCCCTTTTAACAGGAAGAAACCTCCAGAGAATCCTGGCTCAGTATAAGCAGCCATCCTCCACGACTCACTGGGGATCGAGAAGACAGAGCACACACACACGCACACCCACACGGACAAGTAATGTGTCTATAGTTATATTGTGATGTCTTAGTAAATATTCTATTTGGTGAAAGATAAACTTTATTGTATTTATCCTAGTGGATCTATAATTAAACGGATAAACTAGTAGTAGCACATCCAACGTCAAGGAAACCAAAAAGTTATTATCAGGAGAGAGAGAGAATGTTTAAGTGATTAGCAGCAGTGTGCTAGTCGATGGCCCCCTCCATGAGGCCACCACAGCTCAGCAGAACGTCATTGTCGCTTCTTCTGGGGAGAAAAACACAGATAAAATAAAGTTAACAGCTGAAATTGCATAAAATAGTACAGTTAAAGAGCAGACTAGAAGAAAGCAGTAGAGTGTGAGAAGTGGTCATTGTATCCTTCAGCAGTCTAAGCCTATAGCAGCATAACTACAGAGATAACTCTGGATAATCTATCCTATTTAGATGGAGGCATGTTGGAGGCAGGGCAAGGGAGAGCCGTCTTTACCGACTGTACACTCCACCTCCCTCTACTCCCCCACTTGTCCGGATTTAGGCTAACATCAGATTTTAACCATAGGCCCTATCAAATAAAAATGTTTTAAGCCTAGTCTTAAAAGTAGACAAGGTGTCTGCCTCACGGACTAAAGCTGGGAGCTGGTTCCACAGGAGAGAAGCCTGATAACTAAAAGATCTGCCTCCCATCCTAATTTTAGATATTCTTGGAACCACCAGTAGACCTGCAGTCTGAGAGCGAAGTGCTCGGTGAGGGACATATGGAACAATCAGGCCACTGATGTATGATAGAGCTTGATTATTAAGAGCACACATAATTTGTACTTATATTAAATTAAAACTAATGATGAGCGTTCCGACCACGCCAGTCACCTACTTTGAGATTCATCAACTTGTAAAAGTTGATAAATCGTTGGCACATCACCACATAATCTCCTCCCCCCAGCGTAGCTGCTACTCGCCACACGGCCAGATTCATGGGGGTTCTTTCCTCCTGAAGGAAGGATTTGAAGTTCGCTGAACTTCTGGCCATTTTCCCTTGGATTAGCTCTGGTTTGATGACGTCACTTTGGTGGTGCGCTTTTGTAGTCCTGGACTTATTTTCATACAAAACCTAAAGACAAGTTTCCCCCTGTTCGAAAATAAGTGCTTTCTTTGTATCAAATGTAGTGTTTAAAATTCACAGAAATCACACGTGCACACGAACGCAATTAGAAAGTAGTGTTTTTAGCCCCGTTGACTTGTACTCATTTTTATCGTTCTTCCGAGGACCCGTGGTCGGGAAGTAGATGGGCGTGGCTTAAGACTCCCAATAATGGTGGCTGCAAAGTACGTTTGTGCCTGTTTCATTAAGAAGAAACCGTTACTGGACCAAAGAGCTGGAGGATGAGTTTCAAGGGTGAAATGGTTTGTCTAACCCTAACCGCAAGGCACTTCACAAGAACAAATAAGTAAAAAAAATCACTAAAATGTATCATGTAAAATTAGAAAAGCTAAAATGAGCAAAAATTATGAGGAACAAAAAATATGTTAAAATGAACAAGAAAAGCCAGTCTGTGTGTACGTCGCGTGATTTCATCCGGTAATGGCAGAACGAAGAGAAGGTGGTGATGAAGGTCACGCGAAAGCCAGCCTGAAAAGTGTGCGTTCAGCTGGTGTTTAAAGGAGACCCCTGAGTCCACTGATCTCAGGCTCAAGCCGGGTGTGCACTGTGCGACTTATTCACTTTTTTGAGCCGATTTTCCACTCGTGCGAGAATCCACGACATCGGGGTGAGTTTTGCGCCGAGCGGTCGTGTAGTGTACAGGGGGTTACGAGAGGCGATTAACACCACGTGACCAGCTACCGATCAGCAGTCGTGAGCTCGCACGGACTTCTGGCGTGTTTAATATTTCGCTCGTCCCTCGTGAGGGTATCGCACTGTTGAAGCGGCGCTGCAAGTGGCTGCGACCCAAAAAGTATCAGAACCGCTCACGGCGCATGCGCAATCCTGCATCAACACCACTCGCCCGCTGTTTCCCTAATAACACACATTGTTCGTTTTTGTTTCTACACGTTTATTTTACTCACAAAGATTGTCAAGAAAGCGTGTTTGTCGTGTTCATGTCAAATTAAACTGATCACAAAACACAGATTTACTTTCTTTATTTTGTTTTCCTCATCCAACCCCCATAAATCCCTGTGTGTCCTCCTGCAGCGCTCCCGAAGGACAACAGGCAAAACAAAACCAAAAAGTCTAACGTGTTGTGTAAAAACTGCTATTTTTAGCATATTTTTAGGTCCGACGTGTTGCTACCAGACGTACAGTGTGAGCGCCTGGCTCGTGAGATCTGCTCTGCGAGGAAGTCGTACAGTTTGAGCTGAAGCTGAGTGCTACGAGTGAAATATCGCACAGTGTACGCCCGGCTTCAGGGGGAGAGAGGTCCAGAGTCTGGGGGCCACAGCAGCATCAGAGATTGACCCGTGTGCAGGACGGAGTCTAAAAAGCTGGACTTTCAGAAGATAGAATGATCTTCTGAAAAGGAGGACGTGGAGAAATAAAGCTTAAGGCAACTCTAAATAAGTTTCCTGCTTCTCGCTCTACTGGATGAAAGTGGAATTACAACTGTAGTAAACAACCCTGCTGCAGCTAGTGCTAACAACGAGCTAATGCTAACACAAGCCAACTAATGCTAATAAGCTACAAATGAATAAGATCCGCTTTGTTAAACAGTATAGTCCAGTAGCAACAAAGCCAGGTCACCATCAGCTGCCTTTGGCTCCCTGAAATGGGCGTCGGTCGATGTTCCATCTGTTAGCTCTTTGCTTCAACTCCAAAGTAACCTGGTTAGTTTTCATGTTGACCCGATTCTGGTGTTTTATGGTTGTTTTTCTCTCCTTTTTCCCATCCATCTCCATAATCACACCATCTTCCCGTCTTTGCCCCCTTTCTGTCTCACTTCTACAGAACTCTTCGGGGATCACCGTCCCAAAGCCTCCCAAACCTCCAGACAAGCCGCTGATGCCATACATGCGGTACAGCCGGAAGGTAAGCAGGAAGGTAAGACACCCATCCACGGTGTCTGCTTTTACTGCTTGTCCTCTCCTCCCCTGAAAGGTCTGCAGGGGTTTGAGGGTGGGAAACAGCCAAGCCATGACGCCTCGCTACCACCTCCACCACCGCGTGGAGCCTGTCCACTCTCCGCTCTGTCAGCTTTACCGCTGATCTAACTCCTCTAGCCGCGTGTCTCAGTGTTGTCTGCTATCCTTTCACTCCAACCTGCTTCAGAGCTGTACAGTTACCCCTGAATGCCTCAACAACCTGCTCAGATTGTATGCAGGCATAAGTTTAATAATTACTTCCGTAGAACTTTTGTAAGGAATGAACCTGGATACTAGTTTTCACCTCTTCCCTTCGTGCTTTTCCTCCTTCAACTCCTGCTGTAGCCGTGCTTTCTGATTCCTGAGCCGGTTGATCTGATGGTTGCATGATTGTTTGCGTCTCGTGTGCACACATGGAAGGTTTGGGACCAAGTGAAGGCATCCAACCCAGACCTGAAGCTGTGGGAGATTGGGAAGATTATTGGAGGAATGTGGAGAGACCTGACTGATGAAGAGAAGCAGGACTACCTAAACGAGTACGAGGCTGAGAAGGTACTAGAACGCCCCCCAGCTGGGACTTGGTGGCCACGTTTGAACCTCACTACTGCTCATAATGGTGCTTATCAAACAGCTGCTTCTGTCTCCATCTGCAGATAGAATACAACGACTCTCTGAAGGCCTACCATAACTCACCAGCCTACCTGGCTTATGTCAACGCCAAGAACCGGGCCGAGGCGGCCATGGAGGAGGAGAGCAGGCAGAGGCAGAGTCGTATGGACAAAGGAGAGCCGTACATGAGTATCCAGCCTGCTGAAGACCCCGATGGCAAGTTCCTGATTTAGAGAGGGTGGCGTTAGCGCAGCGTTTTAACCCCGCGTGTGTTTTCACTTCAGACTACGATGATGGCTTCTCAGTAAAACACTCCGCAGCAGCTCGTTTCCAGAGGAACCATCGGCTCATCAGCGACATCCTGAGTGAGTTTGTGGTTCCTGACGTTCGCTCTGTGGTCACCACGGCCCGCATGCAGGTTCTAAAGAGACAGGTCCAGTCTCTCATGGTACACCAGGTAGGTTGGAGGGAACGGCCCCGTTTCACTCTCGTGTCCTCCTGCGACGCGACCGCAGCTCAAAGGTGCGGCGAGCGCAGACGCAGCTAATCAGCTGATGTCTTGGTGGTTTCAGAGGAAGCTGGAGGCAGAGCTTCTGCAGATCGAGGACCGCCATCAAGAGAAGAAGAGACGCTTCCTGGAGACGACGGACTCATTCAACACTGAGCTGAAGCGGGTAGATGTGACATGTTCACCTAAAACGATGTTTTTACCCACAAACACCCAGCAGGGGACAATGTCCCAGCAGGGACAATGTCCCCCGTGCTGCACACCTTTAACAGTGGGCGCCGCCATGGTGACCTCTGACATTTGTATATTTTACTGCGTCGCTCTTAAGAAAATGATAATGAACCAACTGAGATTATTAGGGATTATCGTGGAAAATTTCAAACATCTGAACTACTCGGGAATGTTAGGACATGAGCTGACCTCGTGTTGAGGTGAGCTTCATCAGCAGTAAGAGCCTGTTGATGGCAGCAGCAGGTTACTGTAGCCAGGCTGTGGGTTCCTGAACAAACAGCATGTTTAACACCCAGCAACGATAATCCAGCTCTGCACGTCTGAGGAGCGTGACCTGTGATTTTTCCCTCCTTCCTGCTCCTTCCTAGCTGTGTAGTCAGAAAATTGAGGTGGACATGGAAAAGCTGGCAGCGGAGATGGCTGCGGCTGAAGAGGCTGCGCGGCGGCGGGCGGAGGAGCGGGAGCATGACGCAGCTGAGCAGGCGGAGAAGGCTGCGCAGCTGCAGGAAGCTGCTGGGAGCAAAGCTGCAGAGCAGAGCAACCCTGCTGCTAGCGGCACCGCTAACGCCACCTCAGGGACCAAAGAGGAGGACAAGCCCACACCGATGGAGACAGGTATGACCTCCAGCCTGAATAAACCAAGCTGACATGAATAGAGAAGGGCGGGGGCTCATGGTGTCCGTCCTGCCCCCACAGATGAAGCAGCAGCTGCAGACACCCTCACCGACCAACAGGCTGCTCCACCTCCAACTGATTCTCCTTCTGGCTCTGACAAAGCTGCTCCTGCCGAGCCCCCCCGGGAGAGCAGCACTCCCGTCAGCAGTGACAACAGCAACAGCATGCCCCCCCCAGTAGACGGCACCCCTGGAGCAGCAGCCGCAGAGCCCCCAGCTAACTCCGGCCCTGCTAGCAGTGGTGCTGCACCGTCAGAGGACCCAAGTCCCCCACCACCACCATCACTTCTCCTCCCCAGCCAGCAGTATGATATGTGAGGGGGTGGGGGTGCTGCTCGTGCTGACAACGCTTCAGGAAGGTGTCTAGTCCTGATCTTAACTGAGCTGGTCGCTGCTAACAGATGGGCCACACACACACACACACACACACACACACACACACACACACACACACACCTGCTTGTGTTTTAGAATAGTGGATCTTTCTAGAAAGAGGCTTTCCTGTAATCTTGTGTCTGACGTTTTAACCAACCTTCTAGTGCTGAAGGCCCAGGTCTGGGGTCACTTCAGGTCACACTAGTCTAATCTGCATGCTAAACTCAATCCTGACAAACGAAGATGAGACTTCACCTGGTCTCCGTCTACTGGTCATGTTTATGTAGGCGCAAGTAAAGCCTCTACTGAGTCGGCCTGTCTACAGGTCGACTATATTTTTATACCGTTTTTACTTTTACCTGTTCCTGCAGACACCAGGGTCAGAACTCACAGGCCACGCCCCCTCACAGCTTACCTCACTGATGTGTTTAAAGGACTGATTTCTTACTTAAAATGAACTGTTTAGTGAAAATGTCTTTCATTTTTCTTTTCTACTGTCTGATCTTATCTAAATAAAGTCGTATCCTAGTCAGCGGGTGGCTCCATCTGTGTGTGTGTGTGTGTGTGTGTGTGTGTGTGTCTTTGATTCGATATCGATGTATCACGATTGTTTCCTGTTGTCGTGTACGCTGTTGTAGGGTGCAGAACGAGTTCAACTCCTTTATTTAGCTTGCCACATGCTAACCCCTCAGTTGCTCTCCCTAGCTCCCCCGCCTGGCCACTCCTTGTATTACCAGATTATACCACATCCCCCTTTCTGCCAGTTTGTGAAAACAGTGCATTAACAACACCCAACTAAACCATTTCATTTCACATCCAGCTTCTGTACTTGAACACCTGTCTTTTTATTTATTTTAATCAGACCATAACACATCTGCATTACTTGGACCCAAAAAGTCTCACAGGTCCAGTCTCTGTGGCCTTCTGACCTCTCTACCAGACCTAGTTGTCACAAAATCTGGGGTGCTCGTAGTGTCTTTGCTGGCGACCGGGAGTCTTGATCTGAGGGATGTTTTTCCTGGTCGTTGCCCTGATTCTCTGCTGTTGGCATAGACACAAGATGGTTCAAATTTCTCCTCAGCAAGCCCTGTGGTCCCTCAACCAGGTATGATCTTGGGCTTTGATGTTTGGATGTCACAGTTCCCTGTGTCTTTGCAGCCGTGATCCAGACTTCCTCTCCGGGAGCCAATGGCAGGTCTCTTGCCCTGTGTCTGCTGTTGTAGTTATGTATGTCCATCCGTCTCCTCTCTGTGTCTTTCTGTTGGTGAGCCTGCAGGGCGGGTACAGCAGGCTGTAGTCTCTCTGGGAGGATTGGGAGAGTGGTACGAAGATGGCGTCCAATGAGCAGTTGAGCCGGGCTGTAACCATTACTCAGCGGTGTTGCTAGAAGGGCACGGTAAGGGTCCTTGGCCTTCGTGAGCAGTATTTTGACAGACTGGACAGCGCGCTCTGCCTCTGCGTTGCTTTGAGGGTATCTAGGGCTGCTGGTCACACGTTTAAAGCCATATTTAGCAGCAAATTGCGCCATCCATGTCCAGCAAACGAGGCAGTTGTCACTGACCCGAACCTCACAGATTCCACGACGAGCCATCATGGATTTCAGATGAGTGATGACATCTGTGGATCTTGTGGGGTTGAGTTGGGCCATCTCTACAAATCTAGAGAAACGATCTACCACCAGAAGGTATGTTTTCCCCTTCAGGGTGAATAGGTCTGCTCCTAGTTTTTGCCAGGGTCTGTCTGGAAGTGTGCTTGGCAGAAGTGGTTCTCTGGCTTTCGTTCGTTCTTTAATGCACACCCTGCAGTCGGTTACAAATTCACGTATCTGGTCGCTCAGCCCTGGCCACCACACAGCTGGTCTGGCATGTTCCTCACACTTGACCAGCCCCTGATGGCCTTCATGGATCTTGTCTAGAATGTCGTTCCTCATGCAGGCAGGGACAACCAATCTTGGAGCCATCCATTACGTACACTGAGGTGTGCTCTCTCTCGCCAGTAGTGTCTGATCGGGCCTTGTGTGTGATCTCTATCTGGCCAACCTTCTGCGCAGAACCTCATGACTTGAGAACAGATGTCAGCATTCAACTTGTCGAAGTTCCGCCAGATATTTGTCACTCGTGAGGAGGTTTACTGTCTAATCCATGTAGATGTTGGTGTCCTCCATGAGTGTATTGTCCACTTGGGTAGCTTTGTATCTGAGGGGAGCGCAGGAAGGTGTGTCAGCAGTTGTGAGGGTCTTCCCGGGTGCACACACTATTTTGTATGAGTACCTCATTAAGCGCATCCGGAACCTCTGCAGTCTGGGAGGCAGTGCATCCAAGGCCTGTCTCCCACCCCCCCAGTAAACTCACTAATGGTTTGTGGTCCGTTTACAGTTCAAACTGTAGGCCCAGGATGAAATCACTGAACCTCTCACTGGCCCATGTTGGCGCCAGTGCCTCTTTTTCCAGCTGAGCATAGCGTTGTTCCGTGTCTCTTAACGACCTGGAAGCGTAGGCGACCGGGGACCATACCTCATCCTTTTTCTGGAGTATCACCGCCCCAAGTCCATACGATGAAGTGCCAGCTGATATTTTTAGTGCTATGTTTGGATCGTTTAGTTGGAGGACCGGCGTGGTGGAAAGCTCCTTATTGAGACTGCGGGTTCATGACCCCAGCACCACTGGTTCTTTTTGGACAGCAGGTCCCTCAGCGCTTTCTTTTTCAGCCAGGTTGGGCAGGAATTTCCCTAGTTGATTTACCATTCCTAAGAAGCTTCTAAGGTGACTCAGGTTTGAGGGTTCCTCCATTTCCATCACTACTCTTTTTTCCTCTGGATCCGGCCGAATGCCATCTGCTGAAATGACATAGCCCAGAAACTTAATCTCAGTCTTTCCAAACTCACATTTTTCCATATTAAGCATCACCCCTGCTTTATCTGCCCGTTCCAGCACTGCAGGGACCCTGGCGTCATGTTGCTCTTCTGTGGCCCCCCATACCAGAATGTCATCAATGTGGCAGACTACCCCCTCTAGCCCACCCAGGATCTCTGTGACCATCATATTCTGAAAATGCTCAGGGGCAGACGAGATGCCAAAGGGGAGGCGGTTAAAATGATGCCGCCCAAACGGTGTAATGAAGGTGGTGTAAAGCGCAGACTCGCGTGACAGGGGAGTTTGCCAGAACCCTCTATTAGCATCCAGCTTTGTGAAATATAAAGCTCCTGACAGCATGCCCAAGGTCTGCTCTACCGAGGGGAGAATACATTTTTCCCGGCATACTGACTCGTTTAGGGGCGTCATGTCTACGCAGATGTGGACTTCTTCCTTGTCCTTTTTTGGAACCACCATATCGCAGGACCAGTCTGTTGGTTTCTCTATGTGGCTGATGACCCCCATGCGTTCCATTTTACTTAGCTCGTCCCTCACTTTGCTCATTAGTGGGACGCCACGTGGCACTTTGAGGGAGGATGGCTAAGCATCAGGTTTGAGCTTAAAAGTATATGTTCTCTGGACGAGCCCCAGTCCATCACAGAGTTTGGGAAACACTTGTTTAACTGTCTCTCTATTAATCATGTCGACTCTAGCCACCAGCTTAAGGCCCACGGATGCTGGTCTGCTCAACAGAGGCACTTGAAGGTCTCTCACAATAAAGCTTGTCTTCACAATGCTCTTTTCTTTATATGAGAGCTTTTCCGTGACCGCTCCCACAACCATCAGTTTTATTCCCCCAGGACCATAGAGGGACCTGGGGACATCCTCAAGCCTCCCTTCACGGCGTGTGATCTCTTTCTACACCTGTTCTGGGATGGCTGTGACATCAGCCCCCGTATCAATCTTAAAGTGTACTGTGCTCTCTCTTATGTTAATGTCTGCATACATGGACCCGCCCCGGAGGCTGTTTCACCCAGAAACAGTTCGTCGACATCTTCAGTGACCTCATGCACTGACTTTGCTGACCTGCACATCCTCTCAAAGTGACCACGTTTCCCGCAGTTATGACACTCCACTGAATTAGTCGGGCACTGGGACATTGAATGAAAGGGCGTCTGTCCACACCTGCCGCATGATTTGGTTTCTGTAGCGCTTCCCCCAGCCTCAGGTTTCTCTGTTGCCCCTGAGAAGACTCCTTGTATTTCTGTTTGAACGGTTTTCCTCCCCTGAATTGCATCGTGTCCACAGCTGCTGCGTTGTCACTCGGCTCTCTCAAGTCTGACTGTTGTCTCTTAATTTCTTCCGACTGTCTAGCCATTGTAATGGCCTTTGCCAGGGTGAGGTCTTTATCAAGTTGCATCTTCTCAGACAATGACGAATCTTTAAGCCCCACCACTAATTGTCCCTCAGAAGTTCATCATGCAAGTTGCCGTACTCACAGTTCTCCGCCAGAGCGTACAGCGCCGTAATGAATGCGTCCACGGGTTCCGCCGGCTGCTGGACTCTCTTGTTGAGTTTAGCTCGCTCATATATGACATTTTTCCTCGGGACAAAGAACCTGTTGAATACTAACTTGACCGCGTTGCATCGCTGATGCTGTGCGCCCGTTAGGTCCAGGCTGCGCAGCGCGTTGTCTGCTTCATCGCCCATACAGTAAACCAGAGTGTTCACCTGGTTCGCATCCGTGGACGAGTCCAAGTTGCTGGCCACCCTTAACCGCAAATCTCCTAATCCACCTCTCCCACTCCTGAGGCCTGGAAAAGTCGAAGGGCTCGGGCGGTTTGATAGTAAACGTCGCCATTGGTGGTGTTGCCGCCTGTGATGCAGCCGCCACTCTGGGCCAAGGTTGTTCCTGGTCACCTTCCATCCCAGGAATACACAAACTTATCTCTCCGCCAGTTTCTGACACCATGTCGTGTACGCTGTTGTAGGGTGCAGAATGAGAACACTTAGTTGTCGAGTTCAACTCCTTTATTTAGCTTGCCACATGCTAACCCCTCAGTTGCTCTCGCTCTTCCTAGCTGTCCCTGCCTGTCCACACACATGGACTTGTCGTCGATGAACAGAAGATGTCGGATATTTGCTGTTTTTATCAAAACATGTCAGCCACAACATCCCCCCCCCCCCCCCCCCCCCAAACCAGGAAAATGTAAAAGTGCAAAATATTCCTATATTTAAGAAGACTTAACAAAGTAAAAAATCAGTTTCCTCATTCAACATCTCCGGCTCTGCAGATGCTAACAAAGCCTTAAAGTTCTGAAAACCATTGTGCCCCCAAAAACAGAGAGCCGAGGACATCTAGTGGCAGACAAGGAGAAGATTGAAGAATAAACACAGAAAACCTCTAAAATATGAACGTTTCATTCCCCCATGATTGGAGGCGTGAAAATATGCGCAACTATTTGTGCACGGAAATGACGGGAAACGTGGGTTTGGAGGTGATGAGTGCAGTAAGAGGTGGAGGAGGATGAGGAACAAATTTGTTCCTGTTAAAAAGTCTCAGAAATACAAAAAACAATCTAAACACACTTATCTTGGGCCCAATCCCAGTACTCGCACTTGCACCCTTGCGCCCTTCAATTGCGCGTTCCCGGCCAGGGGTGCAAGTGCGTAGGGTGTCCCGATTCTCAAGTGCAGAAGTTGACCACGCCCCATTGCACCCTTAATCTGCACTTCACCCAAATCTGCAGCGATGCGAACCTCGGGCAAGGGCATTACCCACAAGTCATTGCTGCAGGAGAAAAGGCTCAAGTTCCTTTTCTGAAAATATGTATTTTCTAATGAAATTAGTTCATTTTAGGACGATTATTTGATTCTCTGAATGTTTTAGACAAAGCAGCAATGAAGTTAAATTTATTTCCAATAACTGTTTTGTTGTTTGTTTGAACGTTGTTAATAAAGGTTTCTGAAAAAAGTTTCACAGCGGCCAGAATCCCGACATGCGTTGCGATCGATGACGCAATGCTCCCTGTCCCAATTCTGCAATTATTTGCACACTTGTGTACTACGCACTCAAACCCTACTGTGCACTCTTTCCAAGTGCTCTTTGCTGAAGACCGCAGGGCGCTGCGCGAGTATTGGGATTGGGCCTTTAGACCGCATGCATGACAGGATACCACAGAACAGCGATACGCCCTCTAGCGTCTGGCGGGGAATTGCTTTGCAACACTCCCCAGGAGAGTCTGAGGGGAAAACGTCTCCGTGTGTGCTTGTCTCCCTTGTATTTTTATTTTTTTTAAGTTATACACAAATACACATATATGAGCTTTGGTAACAGTTACAATGTGAATCTTACATCTAGAAGAATGCCTAGGAGGAAAAAGAGGATGGAAAAAAAGAAGACAGAAAGATAATTTAAAAAAAGAATAATAATCCTACCCTCACCTTTGGTCATGAGCTTTGGGTGGTGACCAAAAGAACGAGATGGCGGATACAAGCGGGTGACATGAGTTTTCTCTGAAGAGTGGCTGGGCTCTCCCTTAGAGATAGGGTAAGAAGCTCCGTCATCTGGGAGGGGCTGGGAGTAGACCCGCTGTTCCTCCACATCGAGATAAGCCAGTTGAGGTGGCTCGGGCATCTGGTCAGGATGCTTCCTGGATGCCTCCCTGGTGAGGTTTTCCGGGCACATCCAACCGGGAGGAGGCCTATAGGTAGACCCAGGACACGTTGGAGGGACTATGTCTCTCACCTGGCCAGGGAACGCCTTGGGATTCCCCCGGAGGAGCTGGCCCAAGTGGCTGGGGAGAGGGAAGTCTGGGCCTCTCGACTTAGGCTACTGCCCCCGCGACCCGACTCTGGATAATGGAATAACAAAAAATAAAATAAAATCATAATAATAATGCTAGATCATAATAGGGGTATTAGTATTCAAATGAAAACATTAAAAAGTTTACATATTTCAATAGTTTTAAGAGCCTTCTGTCTTTTAGAATTATTAATAGAAAATATGTATCGTTTGAAAGTATTAAAGTATGCTGCAAAGCATGTTTTTTACCTGAATATTTACAACAGTGGACATAAAACTTCACCATCAAAATGAAGAGGTCAGTCATGTATAGAGTTTTTGTTCAAACCAGTTTCAAAAAGACCAAACAGCACATTCTCCAACATAAAACAACATTAGTAACAATATGGACATGAATAAAATCACAAAGTTCCTGCCAAAAGGTTTGAACTGCCAGGCAGTGCCAAAATTAATGAATAGCAGTTTCAGGACATGCATTGCAGAAGCTACAGTTCAAGTCAATATCTTTCTTGAATCTATATTCAATATAAGATTTAACTGGATGGAATCTATGACAAAGTTTAAAGGATATTTATTTTACTTTGTTATTAATCATATATCTATTAGGTAGTGGCCAGACCTTTTTCCACGGAATCATTCACAAATATATTCCAGTGAGATGAGGCACGGGGTAACGTTGCAATATTTCCCTGGAACAACGCTCGGATAGATCTGTTGTTATTGGCAGGAAAACTGGAGAAACTAATTTTCCCTACAGGTGTGTCACTTGGGAATAACAAAGTTCACCAGCATCAACTCTCTGTTGATCTTTAAACAGCACACACACACCAGATGGGATGGCACCAAACACTGATGCATAATCTCCAGGACTTATGTAATATTTCCTAAGAAACTCTTCATATGTAAATAGAAGTCCGTCAGGATTAAACAGCTGATCTACCCATTTAATGTTGTGTTGAAACCAATATTCTAAAAAAAATAGTTTTGTGTTTATACAAGATGTCTTTGTTGTTCCAGATGAAGTAGTTGTGTGGTGAGAAGTTGTGTTTGTAAATGAGAGACCATGAAAGAAAGGCCTGGCGGTGAAAGGCGGACATTTTTGCAGGATCTTATCAGTGTTATAATTACAGATTAGAAAGAAGTCAATCCCACCCAATATTGAAAGAACATAAAATGGAATAATATTCCATCATGGGTCAGCCCTAACCCTAACCAATGATGAGGCTGTAAGTGGTGAAGGGTGGCAGATCTGCAGGAAGGGGTGTGTGTGTGTGTGTTCCTGTCTCAGAAACAACTGAGTTCAGCCACAATCATAGGCGTCATTTTAACCGGGGACGCCAGGGACATGTCCCCGGCAAAATTTGTGATTGGCAGCTGTGCCCCCCCCCCCCCCACACACACACACACACACACTTTCAAAAACGCCTGCTGATGAGGATTTTTGTTTTACCAGCTCAGATCTTATCCAGGGGTCGGCAACCTGTTCCCATCAAAGAGCCATTATTACCCGTTTCCCACAGTAATTCTGGACGGACCTTAATAAGCAGTGACTTAAGTGAAGCAGGCAGGTCGCGCTAGAAAATTTCGTTTAAAAAGACGTCATAAATGTGTTCCCCCGTCCTTTTTATTTATAAAATATGAAGTAAAAACTCCCAATTTAATTTTCATTCATTTGTCATTAACATGTAGTCTACACCCGTGCGTTAAGTGGACCATCTTCCAGTAAAAGCAAAGCATCCAGCCCACCTCTCCAAATGCGTAAAATGTGCATCAGCCGCTAGTTAGGCGCACCGCGCGCACCGTCAGCTACGTCAGCCCAGACAAGAACAGAGCAAATAGAGAAAGAATAAAGGATAATTGTGTCTGGATGTGGATGGAGATTACATTTTACAGCAGCCTGATCATCATTTAAATACATAAACCATCACCTGTCTTCTAGTCCATGCTATCAGCATTATTTTAATTGGTGTGTGTGTGTGTGTGTGTGTGTGTGTGTGTGTGTGTGTGTGTGTGTGTGTGTTTTCCACTTCAAACACTGGTCTAACCAACCAGACCAGCGTGTCCAGTAACACATTAATGTTACAATTAAACAGTTTCACTTCATGTAGGCTAGGAACGTTTCACCTGCCGTGGCCCGACCGCTTCTGCTCCACATGAACTTTGTGCGTGATCAAATGTCTCTACGCGTCATGCGTCTCCATATTAGAGACGGGAACAAGCGCTGTTCAGCCAAAGTTTCATAATTTCATAAAAAGAACATTTTTCCAAGTGACACGTCCCTCAGAGAGACCGGGTTTCCAGACCGCTTCAGTGGGAGGAAATCTCATCGCATGCACCATGGTTCTGCTCTGCGCTGCGAACCCCAGATCTTCAGCCCACTGTCCACCGTGGGCGCTCCGAGCCACGCTGAACACAGTGTCCAGTATAAAGCTCTGATGTTCTGATGGGAATATTTGACCTCCGCGATGTGCGTTAACGATTAAAATGTCAGCTCATCCATGCGCATCAGTGTGCGTCTGGGTAATTCTTTCAAACCAAGCAACATCCTTGAGTTCATCTGTCAAAATAAACAGTCAAATGGAAATATATGTAACCTGCCGTTTAACTGTTTTGCCTTCTTGTGAAGACTGTTGCAAAGAGAAACAATTAAACTTGATTAACCCCAGAGCCACCCAGAGAACCAGAGCGCATGCGGGAAGATTCCTCCCACTGAAGCGAGTGTTTTCCAAACCCTGTCTCTCAGAGAGACTTGTCACTTAGAAAATGTTCCCTGATTATGAAACGTTGGCTGAATAGCGCTTGTTCCTGTCTCCAATGTGGCGACACATCCAGGAGCCGTCTGAGGAGAATCCCAGAATCTCACATCCTCTTCAGCTCATAAAGTGCCCATATGATTACGCACAAGCGTGACGCGTCAACCACCGCAGACCGGGTTGGACCTGTTCAGGTTTACGCAGACAATCTTTACATTTAGAATTGACTTACAGATGTAAAATTAACGCAGTAAAATATAAAGCATTTTATTTAAATATCCATTCATTATTTTACAAGCACAGAGAGCCGCATCAGATGGATGGAAGAGCCGCATGCGGCTCCAGAGCCGCGGATTGCCGACCCCTGTGCTAGCTTACTTTATTGTCCCCAGCAATTTTTAAACCCCACTCAAGTGTATGGTTATTGTCCCCAGCAATTCTGAAAACAAACTGACGCCCTTGGCCACAACAGAAGTGACTCAGTCTGATCACTGGTCACTAAGTATGTTTTATGATGTCAACAGTGTGTGTGTGTGTGTGTGTGTGTGTGTGTGTGTGTGTGTTTGTTTTTAAGTGGACCATGTTTTACTTTAACCTGTAACGTGTGGACATTTCTTCTCGTGGGGACATTGTGGAGCAGCCTGAACTGAAGGAACTTTTAGGTTGGGGTTAGGAGAGAGCAGCATTGGTTAGGATTTTGTTTCTGCCTCCTGCAGCCTTTAAAATGACATAAATGGATATAATTTGTGGTTTTATTCGCGCACCTTTTTGCTCATAATGAACATGGAGCTTATTTCAGCTCAGCCGTGAAACCTCCCCTCGCCTCTAATCTCCTGGCAGAACACACACCCGCGGTGGGAGGGGACCGGGACCGGACCGAACAGGGGACCCAGCAGACTTCAGAGGACCTTGATCACCATGGAGACCCACGCGCTCAGCCTCCTACTCATCGCCCTCGCGACCCTGCTGCTGCTTCCTCCGGGACCGGGACTCCGGCAGCCGGTGGTGGGAGCGGAGTACTCCACCAAAACCGATCCGGATTACGAGTTCGGTGACTACCGGGGGAAGTGGTGCATCGATGACCACGGCTTCGTTTACAACATCGGAGAAGTTTACTTTCCAAGTCCAACCGCGTGTCCGTGCACGTGCACAGTGGACGGTCCAGTGTGCGTGCGACCCAGGTGTCCCCGCATCCACCCGCGGTGCACGAGGATCCGGTTCAAGGCGTGCTGCCCGGTGTGTGAGGCCATGGCCCGGGTGTGTGTGTACGGAGGCAAAACCTACAGACCTCTGGAGGAGTTCAGGGTGAGAAACATTCTCCTCCATCACCTCCCCATCCTTCACGTTCAAGTTAACCAGTGATTCTGACCGGAACCTTGTGTGTGTGTGTGTGTGTGTGTGTGTGTGTGTGTGTGTGTGTGTGTGTGTGTGTGTGTGTGTGTGTGTGTGTGTGTGCGCGCGTGTGTGTGTGTGTGTGCGCACCGTCGCTACATCAACAAGTCAGTGACTCGATGTAATCTGGTTACTTCCACAGGAAACGTTGAACTAATTGGAAAATTGAAATGAATTCAATTGGAATGTGAAGTGCCTTGAGGCGACTCTGGCTGGGATTTGGAGCTTCACAAGTACACCAAACTGAATTATAAATCACAAAGGTTGTGACTAAAGCCTGTCGTGTGTGTAAACAAGCTCTATAAATGAGGCTCTGACAGCGGTTATTACATCTAACGAGGACATGTGTGTTACAGAAAATGTCTTCCTGTCCTGTGAGACAGGAGTCTGTTTTCATTTGGGCCTGTAGAAGAGAAACGCTGAGGTCAGAACTTCTTGTGTGTTTTAGCTGTCGAGGTGTGAGCGTTGCCGCTGCGAGGCCAACAGAGAGGTCTACTGCAGCATCTCTGACTGTCCAGCACCACACTGTGTCAACCCCACATATCAGCCCAACCACTGCTGTCCCATCTGTAAGACGGGTAAGACTCGGATCAGGTCGTGTCAGGCAGCAAGAGACAGCCACAGAACATCTGAATCATTTGCTTTCTCCGGTCCGATTGGATCAGAAACCCAAACACTTGCAGGTAAACGTGGTGAGAAAGATGCTGCAGCTGCATCTCGGAGGACATTCTGGTCAGCTTCAGCTTCAAGTTTAGACCTCAACCTGAGCTGTGTGCAGGAACCAATAAACCCTTGATGGCTTTGGATCAGAACCAACATCATTCTAGTGTATTTTTATTCGTGGATAAGTTCTTTTCTGCTCAGTTGTTTAATCTTATGAATCACTGTCATGTAGACCCATCCAAACACTTCTGTTTGCAATGAGAACTTTTAGTTGTTTCATATCACACACAGATAGTTTAGATTAGTGTCATGTTTCCTTCTGTTAGGGCCCATTTATTTCAGTAATCTAGTTTTTTAATAAACATATAGACACACATTTCATGGTGTTCCAGTTTATTTAGTCATTTATACTTTAGTTTTGTAGTAATTTATAGTAAATATAAAGTTTTATAGAGAGGGGATCCAGGTTTTCTTGTATATTTTTATGATAAAGTAAATGAAATAGTTCCTTTGGCTGGTAATTAGTTTCTTTTATAAAATTGTAACTGTTATTTTTTGAAGAAGTAATCAGTAAATCTAACTAATTGCTTTTTAAAAGGCTGCAGGTATCGAGCGCAGGTGGAGCAACCAGTGACTCCGCCCCCTAACTAATCAGGGATCAACAGTCGCTGTGGTCGTGTTTTGGGCATGGCTCTGTGATCAGAACCATAAGGAGGTTTGAGATGGTAGTAACCACCAACCCGTTAGTGAGGGAGATAGCTGGAAACCAACACACACTCACACACAGCTCTAGTTACGTCACCCGAAACCCAGCAGCTCCCGGGGCTGACCCTGTTGCATCACTGCCTCTAAATCCCTCTAAAGGAGATTATCAGCAAACACGATCTTCATATTTTCATGTTCTGTTATTTATAACAACAAACAAAACCAGCTGAGTGAAGTAAACAAACGATGCTGGGCAGATGGTTTTCTCTGTTGCGTCACCGTTGTTTTTTTCCTGCTTCACATTTCTCTCGTGCCAGCTTGTGCTTCAGAGCACACAGTTGGATCTGGCATTAGATAACCTCAATTTCCTGTGCTCCCACTGACTCGTGGTGACAAACGAACCCCTTCCTGTGGGTTTAGGGACTGGATGACTAAAGCCACACACCCATGCTTCCCTAAAACTATTTAACAACATGAACAGAGTTCATTTACGGCTTTCCAGTGTGCCTGTTACTTCTAGTGGTGTGAAACAGTGTTTACCCCTCCTGATTTCTTTTTTTTTTTTTGCATGTTAGTCACACTAAATGTTTCAGATTGTGGCGGTGAGCTGGGACAAGCACGTCTGTGGGAGAGATGGAAGCGGGTTTGTCCACAGGAACGCGGCTGGACACAATTAGATCACATCAATAATCGACTTGCTATCAACAAATATAGGAGAAGACTGAGGAGGGGGAGTTCTGCAGGGGAGCAGAGGAGCTGAGATGGAGCAGACGAGATGGGGCTGAACAGTTGAGAGCTGGCCTTACACACGGCGTAAAGAACAGAGACTGTCGGTGCGTGCGTGCGCGCACACGACCCCTTTAGCAGTTCAGATCTCTACAGTGGTGACACTGGTCCAATTTTCTGGTGTAACGGGCTCTGTATGCAGCAACTGCCCCTCCTGCCTCCAGCCATCAGGCTCAGCCAGTCGCTGCCCCGGTGCAATTGCTGGCAGACATAGCTCAGCTCCAACGTAGAAGAGTCAGAGACGTGCCTGTCTCTGCTCACGCCTTGCAAACACTAACTGATTCAGGCAGAGCACATGCACCAACTCTCTGTATCAAGTGTGTGCGACGCTGCGCTCTCTGGAGGTAGAGATGAGAGCTTCCTCTGTTCTCACGGTGCAGCGCCGCACACATTCACTGAAACAGGAAGTGCCTCTCCTGCCTCCTCTGACCGCACGACACTGCCCCCTTCCACCATCACGCTCTACCAGATGATGTCGGCGGATGACCCGGAAGCATTCCTGGAGATGTTCAAGCTCACTACCACCGCCTGCCAGTGGCAGAGCAGGAAGTGGGGGATCCGGCTACTCCCATTGCTAACCGAGGTGGCACAAGCAGCAGCGGCGGTGCTCCCACCAGACTCTAGCGGATTTGGAATGCCGTCTGTATCCCAGACCCTTGTGCACCATTGTTTGGCTCATTCTGAGGCTACGGGGAAGGAATAAGGGTTGTTCATTAAATGCATCCATGGTGATATGTATGAATATCCCACACTCGGGCTAGAAATGTACTTTAAGGGTCAAAGACATATGATTCAGGCTGCAGTTAGGTCCTGCCTGTCTCCCCCCCTGATATTGGGTACTGATTTGCCGGGGTTCAAAGGGTTAGTGAAACAATGTGTAGTGATGTGTTCACGACCATTGGTCAGCTGTAGGGTAAGGGGGGTGTTCAATGGTGACGAGAGGATGTCCGATGCTTCTCCAGGCAGAGGAGAAACGGTGAGATTCCTTGTAGAGACTGGTCGTTCCCCCATTCCAACCTACTGAAGATTTCCCGCTGGAGCAGTCTTGTGATGATACCCTGCGCTCAGCTTTTGACCAGGTGATGTCAATTGATGGTCGTAAGGTGCACCCTTTTGCATTGACTATGGATAGACTTTATAGGGTGAGCCGTGCCACCCAAAGAGACGCAGACATCACCCAATTGCTGGTGCCTAAAAGCCGTCGGGAATTACTTTTCCAGGCGGCTCATTACAACCCCATGGCCGGACACTTGGGATATGAAAAAACACTTTGTCGGGTGATGGACCGTTTTTATTGGCCGGGCATCTGAGCAGATGTCCAGCATTGGTGTGTGGCCTACCCAGAATGTCAATTGCATCAACAGCATGATCACCACTGCGATTCCTCTTGTTGATGGAGGTCCCGTTCAAATACCTCTGGATGGATAATCTGTCCATTTCCCAGAAGTGCACAGGGATATCAGTTCTTCCTAATTCTAGCGGACTACACCACCCGGTATCTTCTTCTTCCGGCTTTTGGAGAGTACAGACGATTTTTTTCTCCTCTCCCTCCCTCCCCATCCCAAGGCTCTTTGTCCTGTCTTTGTGTGCACGGCGCTTTCTGCATTTTTTTCTGGAAACTGGAAATTATTAAAAATGGATCTGGTCAGTTGGTCTCTCAATGCGATTGACAACATTTTTCAACAATGAGAACGGGAGAAGGGGCTCCTGGATGTCCCTCTGGGACAGAGCCAGCTGGGCATATCATGGACTCCTGGAAACAGTGAAACCTGATAAGCCTCTCTCAACTGTATGTAGAGGATTCTGAAGACGTCTGGATATTCGTCGTTTTGGTGTCGGGATTCCTGCTGTTTTGCCTGAGCGGTTACCTGGCATACTAGAAAATTAACAAGCTTTCGAGGAATATTGGCTCAATCCCGGAGCTCAGGGATGGAATGCATCAGGCTGTGAACGCACAAACTCATATAATTGTCGAGATCAGTCGTAAGCTTGGAACTTTGGCTGAGAATCAGGCTCTGGCACAGAAGGCGGATTCCATCAAGGAGAGAGTTGACGGATCAGCACGGATTGGGATAGATTAATTATGCCATTATTGGATCTAGAGGGGTTGAAGACCAACAGAACTTTAAGGCAGAGAGGAAAGTATCTCTGTCTGTCCCCAAAATAATTCTTATCTGAATCTGGTGCCATTGGAGCCTGTGAGGCTGAAGTGAAAACTCCCCCCTCAGAAGAAATGTGGAATGCTGCAGTCGCTATGGAAACTTTTTCTCCCTATCCCAGCCTGGGCGGTACTGTGACCGGTGAAGGCCGTGGAACCGTTTCTAGGAGTTAATGTGCCCTGTAATCCATTATCTCCCTCCCCTGTCCAAACGGAGGTGATAAGCGCTGCTCCATGCGGCTGCACGCACTGAAGTGAGGAGAGTCCCAACCCTACCTCCCCACCTAGTGGACACTTATGTTGTGTGATGTCTGAAGTCTGTGTGCATATCGGTCTGAGGTGTTTTTGCATAGCAAAGCTACCCTTTCTGTTGAGGGTAACTCTGAAGTGCCTTTTTTCCCTCCACCTGACTCTATCCTCATATAAACCCTCTTGATCTATTACGGTAGCGCGACTTGGGTTGCAAATGACCACAGTCATGTGTCTGTATGTATGTATGTCTGATCTCAGAATTGTGTGTACTGAAACTCTAATTGTGTGTACTGAAACTCTAATTTCCCTCTTGGATTAATAAAGTATTTTTTAATTGAATTGAAGCAGTGCCGCAGGCACTGTTTCAAGTCATCTCTCGGGTTGGGATCCCAACAACCCAGGGTCCAGACCAGGAAGCAGAGTCGTAGTTTAACACACCCCTCTGCAGGTTCTGTACTGTTACCCACCCACTACCCCATAGAGACAGTGTCCTGCCCATGGCCAAAATCACATAGATTAAATATCAGGCTTAATAAAGCAAATCATGGAAATCTCATAAATATTAGAACAAATTCAACTGAGCAGAAAACTAGAAAAATTAAATGTGGGTAATTGAACATTAGGTCTATTTTTTCTAAGACTTTGTTAGTTAATTGGATTTGAGATAATCAGATTTCTTTGCTCTCTCTCACAGAATCCTGGCTGCAGCAAGAGGACTATGTTAGTTTAAACGAGTCGACTCCTTCTAATTATTCAAATCATCATATTGTTCGAAGTACAGGGCGAGGAGGAAGAGTAGCAACCATTTTTCATTCGGACTTATTAATCAGTCCCTTACCAATTAATAGCTACAGTTAGTTTGAACATCTTATTCTTAGTTTTACTAATCCAGATTGCAAAACTGTAAAACCACTCTTGTTTGTTTGTAGTTTTGTATCGTCCACCAGGCCCTTACTCTGAGTTTTTGGATCAGATCTCTGATTTTTTTTTATCTGACTTGGTGCTAAAATACTGATGAGGTCATTGTAGTGGGGGATTTTAACATTCATGTGGACATTGAAAATGATAGCCTCAGTGTAGCCTTTAGTAATATCTTAGACTCAATTGGTTTTACTCAAAGAATACATAGCTCCACCCACTCCTGCCATCATACATTAGACCTTGTGCTGACTTATGGCATAGAGTGTGAAGAAATAACGATCTTTCCATATAATCCAGTCCTCTCTGACCACTTTCTGATAACCTTTGAGTTTTTTATAACTGAGTTCTCGAGACATGAAAGTAAATTTCACCATAGTCGGTCTCTATCTGACAATGCAGTTGCATCTTTTAAATCAACTGTTCCATCTTTACTGTCCTCAGCATCTCAGAGGCATGTAGCAGAGGGCAATATTTTCAGTTCTAGCCCCTCACAAATTGATGCCTTAGTTCATCATGTTAATTCCTCTTTACGTGTGGCATTAGATGATGTTGCCCCTTTAAAAAAGAAGGTAATTAGGGACAGGAAGTTGGCTCCCTGGTGTGTGTGTGTGTGTGTGTGTGTGTGTGTGTGTGTGTGTGTGTGTGTGTGTGTGTGTGTGTGTGTGTGTGGTCTGCAGAGAAAAGAAAGACATTGAGCACAAAGTTGAAAACACTTTGCTTTAATATGTATAGTTATCACAGTGTGAACTGTAATGTTCAGGAGCAGACACATAGCCTACTTACTATTTGAGCAGAGCTCATTTATTGAACCTCTCTCTACCTTTGTATACTAAAAACAACCTTTAGCCTAAAGTAACTGCTTTTCTTTCAGAAAAATTAGTACTTTAATGTAACAGTTGGCTTATAACATTTTCTTTCACCTATCCACAATTAATGTAACACTTTGTTTAATTTGTCAAAGTGTGAATGACATAATCTAACAAAAGGTGCTGTTCAGACCAGTCTAAGCTAAGTCAGCTCCTAGCTTAGTCTACATGTGGTGATAAATGCATCAACTCACATTAAACTAAACACAAGAAAAGGTTCATTTTCTTGTCAAATTTAACTTGACAATTAAATTTAATATTGAAAGGTTGGTAGAAAAGATACTTTGATAAAATCGGTCTTTGTCAGACATGTGACCTGCATGTCAACCACACCCCATTGCGCCATTTTAGGTGTAGGACTTGCGTTGCAGCTGAAGCAGAAGAATAGTCAAAAGGATGGATAGAAAGAACTAGGACGAACACATCTTAGGATAAACTTGTGAAGGAGGCTAGTGATTTCAGAAATTGTCTATAGTTGACATTGTAGACTGGGGCTGCTCAGTTAATCGAATTTTAATCACAATTGCAATCTGGGTTTTGAATGATTATAAAAACCAAACAAGCCAATTATTTGCTCCTCCCTTCTGTACTCTGCACATCTCCCACATAGTCGCCAGCTTATTTCTAAAAGCTTTTCAGACTCCCTTCTTAAGTTTTATCCCAAAAGCACCTGGCAAACAACTTAGCAATATTTCTGGTAACTTTTAGCTATTTTCTGTATAACTTTGTTGTCGATAATTTCTGCAGGTTTGCAAAACATTTAGGAAAGCAAATGAAGTGCGCCATAGAAACCATGGTTCAGTAAACGTCCCTTAGCCAGCCCATATTCTTTGATGTTCTTCTGACATGTCTTACCTTTAGGCCATGTAATGGAACAGCACCTTCTATATAGCACAACTCTTGTCATCACTGGATTGCCGAAAGTTTGGGACCATTGAGGTGACCTCTAGCGTTTTTGCTTAGGAGTGGTTTTCATCTGGGACCTCATGCAGCCACGTGTGCCTGGTCTTTCACATCCTGGAGTCATGAACACTTTGGATGTATGGAGCTAGGATTGGGACAATATTCAATGTAACTTGTACCAAGTTTTGTAACTTGGAACATATTTCATGACATGTAACTTTGGATTCGTAACTTGTAACTTTAGTTTCCTAACTTGTAATTCTAAATTTGTACTTGTATTTCTTGTTTTGTACCAGGAAATTTTCATTTTGTACATGTATTTTTTGTTTTGTAAAATCAGAGTTTTATTTTGTACATTTACTACTCATTTTGTAACAGCAAACATTCATTCAGAAACATGAAACTTTCGGGTTTTTACCTAGCAGACTTCCAAAATAAAAAAATCAATGTACATGTTTGAAATCAAAACTCTCAAAACACACATTTCATTCTACAGGTACAAACCTCAAATCTACAGTGTTACAGATCATTTTGTCTCTATTCTAGCTTCGGTGGGAGGAACCAGGGTGGAACCAATGAGAGCACGAGTCTTAGCTACCAATCACGTTTCTCGAATTCCTGTCCAATCATTGGGAGAGGAGGGCAGGGTTCTGTCAGAGCTGTAGAGAGAGTTACGACACTCCTATGGAAAGAATGGAATGCGGAAGTCATGTGGTTCATGTAGCTTTTTTTTTATTATTGTACAAATTCACAAATACAGCGCATATCTTACAAATCAACAAGATATGAATAAGTACAGGCGGTTAAGAACAAAGCAGCCATCTAACAAAGAACAACAGAAAAGAACAGTATAGGTGAGAAATAACATAAAGCAGCATACAAGTACATTAAATGACCTTCCATATAAGTAAACAAAGAAAACAAAGCAAAAACAGAAGTATGCACATACAGTCTAGCTACATCAGTTGAAAAGCAGCATCAAAAATTCAAGTAAGATGTGAGCTTTATTTAATTTACACTTATCTAATGAAGCCTTCAATAGAAGGACTTCATTTTTAAAAACAGCAAAAATCAGAGTAATTTTTAAGAAGCGACATTTATGAATGAAAAATTTTGCAACTATAAATAAGTTGTTAATCCCAAATTCTATTTTCTTATTTTCTGTTTGTAGGCCAAATCTAATTACTTGAAAGGTTAGAGAAGGGCAGTCAATATTTTTAGAGGTTAACCAGTACTGAAAATCATCCCAAAAAGATCTGGAACTGTTACATGCATAAAAAAAGGTGCTCTGTATTCTCAATATCAGTGTTGCAAAAAGTGCATGTGTTCGTATCTATATTGAATTTCTTATGAAGATAGTCCTTGGACGGGTATATGGCATTTAAAATTTTAGAGTGATTTTCTTTTGCTTTTGGTGGAATTGGAAAAGAAAGATACTTAATCAAAAACCTAGAATTATAATCTTTAAATAAATATTCTCTTTTTAATTGAGAAGGAAAAAGTTGTTTGGTTAGAATTGTCCTTAAAAATTTATTATTGCATGACTTTCCTTTAAATTGACGATCATCAATAATTAAGGACAGAGGAAGAATAGGTTAAACTGGCTTTAGCAATCTGAATCATTGCAGGGGGAATGGCTTTCACAGCTTTAATGAATTTACTTTGAGTACATGATACGCCATAATTGTCTATGAATTTATTATACCATCATTGCCATCATTGTCTAACAGGTGTAAAACTGTCCAAATTCCATGATCCATCCAATCCTTATAAAAATTTATTTTCTATTTATCAATATACATCTGTTGTTCCAAATTGAATTTGTATGTGGAGAAAAATAATTTTCCAGTACTGAAGAACCTGTTTATGAAAATTAGATAATTTAATAGGTATTTTGGAAATGTCAAAGTCACACTTTAAGAGAAATTCAATGCCACCAAGCTTCTCGAAAATTATTTTAGGGAAATAAAACCAAATACTGTTTGAGTTATTTATGAAAGACTGCAACCATTTGAGTTTGATGGAACCATCCATTGCTTCAAAATCAATCACATTCAAACCTCCTTCTTCAAATGATCTCACTACATCATTCTTCCTAGCTTGTTTCTCCAAATGTAATTAAAGTTAATTTGATTTATATTATTGATTAGTCTATTGGAAACATATAAGCATTGTGATGGATAAATCAGTCGAGAGATGCCTTCTGTTTAGGTAAGTAAGACGCGTCCAAAGATGGAGAGGTCTCTTTGTAACCAGCTGATTAGGATCTTTTTAGATTTCTAGGTAATATGCTCAAAATTTAGATTTTGTATTATTTGTATTCTTTGAGATTATAATACCCAAATATTTAATTTCAGTTTTAATAGTTATGTCAAGAGAGATACTGGGTTCACAATCATGAATATTTAATAATTCACATTTTCTGATATTCAGGTACAAACCAGAGGCCTTTGAAAATAGTGAAATTTCATTTAGTGCGAGAGGAACCTGTGACGTGTTCTTTAAAAATAGTGTCGTATCATCTGCTAATTGACTTATGATCAATGGGGCTCCTATCAAGTTCAGTGGTTGAATATTTGGATTGTATTTCATGAAAATAGCTAAAAGTTCCGTTACAATAATGAAAAGTAACGGAGAAGCTGGACACCCCTGACGGATTCCTCGACTGACGTTAAATCGTTTAGACGTTCCAAAAGGTAAAGAAATAGAACTATTGATATCGGAGTATAACAAAGAAATGAAATCTATGAAATTTTACCAAAACCAAAATACTGTAAAGCTTTTAAAATAAAAGGATGTTCGGCCATATCAAATGCTTTATAAAAGTCTAAAAAAAGAATCACACCATCATCTTCAATTAAGTGATTATAATCCAATAGATCTAAAACTAATCTAATATTATTGTGGATAGAATGATTCTTAAGGAACCCAGATTGTGTTTCACTAATAATCTGATCTAAGCCGTCCTTTAATCTGTTTGCAATAACATGAGCAAGAATTTTATAATCTGTATTCAATAGAGTAATTGGTCGTAGATTATCGATTAATCTTTACCAGGTTTGTGAATAAGGGAAATAAGACCCTGTTTCATTGTCGTTGCTAATGTTTCATTACTAATGGTTTCCCTGATAGTTTTGAAGAAAAAATCTTTTATTTCTTTCCAGAAGAATTTATAAAAGATGGCAGTCAAGCCATCCTGACCAGGAGCTTTGCCCATGTTCAGTTTGTTTAAGGCTTGATCTAAATCATCCAGTGATATGTCAGAATCACAAATTTCTCTGAATACAGAATCGATTTTTGGAATATAAGGTTCAATCTGATCACAAAAGGTAATTGAATCAGTAATTAAATATTTAGATGAGTATAAATTTGAATAAAACTTATGTATTTCTTCTGCTACTATAGTCTTGTGATTTGTGCATTCTTCCCCATTTACAATTAATGTATAAATAGATTTCTTCTCTTGCCTCCGTTTCTCCAGATTGTAGAAATATGAAGTACTTTATTCACCTTCTTCTATCCATTTTGCACGAGCTCTAATGTATGCTCCATGAGCCTTTTTCTTGTATAAATCATCTAATTGAGCTTGAAAAGACAAAGGGGATTTCTTATAAGCCTCTGACATAAACTGTCTATTACAATAGTTATTTAAATTGTAAAGTAGTGTAGTGATCTGTAGTTGTATATTTATACACAATAATTAGATCAAAATATTATAATCAGAAGTGGCTGTTTTTATCATCAGGGAGTTTACTTAAACACTCTGTATTGACTGAGAGACAAGAAAAGAGAGAGTTGGGATCGTTTAAGAATCTTTAATTTCTATAATTATAAATTCTTACAATCTACCAGGACCATAGGCTTCATTTTAACCGGGGACGCCGGGGACATGTCCCCGGCAAAATTTGTGATTGGCAGCTGTGTCCCCCCCACTTTCAAAAAAGCCTGCTGATGAGGATTTTTGTTTTACCAGCTCAGATCTTTTACCAGGGATCGGCAACCTGTTCCCATCAAAGAGCCATTATTACCCGTTTCCCACAGTAATGAAAACACTGGGAGCCACAGCAGCGCAGCGTTGTGGGCGGGGCCTACCCTCAGACAGCAGAGAGCTGCTCACAACCAGGTGACAGCAGCCGGTACCATGGGCGTCGCACCCGTGGGGGATTCAACACCCACACTTTTCCAGCTGTTTTGCTCACCTCCACTCCAGTCTGGTTTCTTTACGTTGCACTCACTCTGTTTGCCTCATCTCCTTCTTCACCTCCACTTCTGACAACCGATGTCGGGTTTCCAGGAGAGCAGGAGAGGGAGGGACGGAAGAGCTCGACTGAATTCATAATTTTACATCTTGACATTAGCTGTACAAAGTCTGAGTTTGATCAAGTGAAGAACAATAATTTGCAGAGGTTTATAACTGGCGCAGCGCCAGGTTTTCATTTTTGGGTGGTCCAAGGTAATTCTGGACGGACCTTAATAAGCAGTGACTTAAGTGAAGCAGGCAGGTCGCGCTAGAAAATTTCGTTTAAAAAGACGTCATAAATGTTTTTCCCGTCATTTTTATTTATAAAATATGAAGTAAAAACTCACAATTTAATTTTCATTCATTTGTCATTAATTAGTCTACACCCGTGCGTTAAGTGGACCATCTTCCAGTGAAAGAAAAGCATCCGGCCCACCTCTCCAAATGCGTAAAATGTGCATCACAGCCACTAGGCGCACCGTCAGCTGTCATCCCAGACAAGAGCAGAGCAACTAGAGAAAGAATAGAGGATAACTGTGTCTGGATGTGGATGGAGATTACATTTTACAGCAGCCTGATCATCATTTAAATACGTAAACCATCACCTGTCTTCTAGTCCACGCTATCAGCATTATTTTAATTGGTGTGTGTGTGTGTGTGTGTGTGTGTGTGTGTGTTTTCCACTTCAAACACTGGTCTAACCAACCAGACCAGCGTGTCCAGTAACATATTAATGTTACAATTAAACAGTTTCACTTCATGTAGGCTAGGAACGTTTCACCTGCCGTAGCCCGACCGCTTCTGCTCCACATGAACTTTGTGCGTGACCAAATGTCTCTACAGGTGCTTTCTGAGCTGAAGAGGCGACTGGATGCGTCATGCGTCTCCATATTGGAGACGGGAACAAGCGCTATTCAGCCAAACTTTCATAATTTCATAAAAATAACATTTTCCAAGTGACACATCCCTCAGAGAGACCGGGTTTCCAGACCGCTTCAGTGGGAGGAAATCAACCAACATCCTTGAGTTTATCCGTCAAAATAAACAGTCAAATGGAAATATCTGTAACCTGCCATTTAACTGTTTTGCCTTCTTGTGAAGATTGTTGCAAAGAGAAACAATTAAACCTGATTAACCCCAGAGCCACGCGCACTGCGCTGTACGTCGTGACTGTAAATGAGGGGGAGACGATTTAATCGGATCCTTTTCTTTTCAACATGGTTTAATGTAAAGTTTCATTCAGTACAAACTTTAGTTACACCGATCTAACGAGACAGATCCTGGATTTGTATTCTGAACAGTTTAAACATGTTTAAAACGGAGACGTGCGTGAAGCGTCTAAAATTCGCACCTGCTCCGCTATTATGGAAATTAAACTCACAAGATGAATAACATGAAATTATTTTAGGCACAGACAACATCCCCCACACTTTTGAAAAGCTTGCAACGCTCCTGGTCGCTCGTGTACGTCAAAGTTATCTTTCATAAAAAGATAATCAATAAAACGATTAAATAAAGTGGATCCAGAAGCTGTAGCCCGTCTCTGCCTTCAATATTCACCCTGTTGGTGGTTTTACTGAGCAGGTGCCACTTTTGTCATACGTTTCTTTTTAAAACATGTTTAGGCTGTTCAGAATACAAATCCAGGCTCTGTCACGTTTGATTGTTGTAATTAAACTTTGTAGGTGGGGGAGGTCAGAAAGCAGCTCAGAAGCGCATGATTACGCACAAGCGTGACGCGTCAACCCGGTCTCACAGACCGGGTTGGAACTGTTCAGTTTTACGCAGACAATCTTTACATTTAGAATTGGCATACAGATGTAAAATTAATGCAGTAAAATATAAAGCATTTTATTTAAATATCCAGTCATTATTTTGCAAGCACCGAGAGCCGCATGCGGCTCCAGAGCCGCGGGTTGCCGACCCCTGTGCTAGCCTACTTTATTGTCCCCAGCAATTTTTAAGCCCCACTCAAGTGTATGGCTATTGTCCCCAGCAATTCTGAAAACAAACTGACGCCCTTGACCAGGACTATCTCAATGGTGGATGCATATGGATTTGGATGTTTCGTGTTGGTGTGTGTGTGTGTGTGTTTTGTTCACAATCTCTAGGCTGGCGTAGCGAATCTGGTTGTTATGACTAGGCTACCACGAGGCTTCAGAAGCTGATGACATGAGCCGCCATTTTGTGCCGTGACCACGTACCCTGTGGAGCCTCCCGTGTAGATCAGGAAATGCCAGGTCCTCGGACCCTCGGATGTACCGGAGCTGGTGAATCAGTGGTCGCAGCACTACAAAGCCCGTCTGTGGGTCGACTCCGGTAGCAGTCGGCAGGCGTCAGCAAGTTCACTCTTATTTTGAAGGAACATCGTCTTGTTGGTTCAAACGACGGAAATCTCCAGCTTGACAGTTCTCAGCTTAAAATAGGAAAGTACAGCTGGCCAGCCTGTAACTTTCTTAATGATGACGATGGAACTCCTTAGGACCTCCAATTGAACAGAACTGAGGTTAAAATGGAACTGCCTATAAAATGGCGTTGCCTTGTTTTATATCTCCCAGTTGTTTATAAATCTTAGTAAACCAGATTGGACAACTTAAGTAAACAACCCAGATTCTCTCTATGACAGACGAAAGTTCTGATTGGTTGAAAACAATGTGTCATGCGTTTCCATGGTAATGTAGATCAGTCTGTCTGGTGCAGTCCTGTTTATTCATTAAACACATAACTCATGACATCTTTATTTCACAGATCATTCACCTGATTATTAATGATCAACATATGCTCTGATTAGCTTTATCACGAATAAAGTACTTTGATTAATTAATGGAAAGTGTTCTTCTTCTCTTCTCTGTCTCTTCTCCTGGAATGTGAACATACTGAACCAAGCGTCCGACCTTGGCGATGTTACTGTGTGAAGGGGCAGCTGTTAAGGGCAGACAATTATAATATTCATAACGCTACAGTAGTTTACTTTCAAACTCCTTTTGTTGTCTACTTTTCATTTTACTAAATGTAATAGAAAATTCTCTAACTTTAAATTTAAAAAATTCCCATCTGTGTGTGTAAGTACCAATTGTTCCATCATTGTACATTTTATGGAGGAGGTCTTTAACCATCTTAACATACCCATCATCAATTAACAGATCTGGATTAAATTTCCAATAATCTTTTTTAAATTGTGTTTTATTTTCAGGGTTAAGTTTAAGAGTAATAATACTATGATCTGTCAATGGGGCTGCAGATATGGAAACATGTGAAACGTATCTATATAGTACAGACGAGCCCAACCACAGATCTAATCTGGACATATTATTACCATTTGGTTTAATCCAAGAGAATTGAGTAACTCCAGGGTTTCTCTCTCTCCATATGTCACTTAAATTGTTTGAAGCAATGAATTTTGTTAGAGTTGGATTGCACTGATTAATACTGTATCTAGGAGGGTTTCTATCTTTGGAACAAGATTAAAATCACCGCCTAGTAACACATGGTCTGTGTGGTATAAAAGTTTATACTCGGAAAGGACATCTGTTATTTTTCCCAGCATGAGCTTATTTAGAGTTACAGAGGAGTACCCATAAACATTTACTAGAATCACAAATGAACCATCAATACTCAATACAACTGCCAGCCAGTGTCCTGAAATATCAGCCTGAAAAGTCACGACCTTCCCTGGACATCGGTAGAAACAGAGAGCTACTCCAGCAGAGTGGTTTGATCCGTGGCTGAAGAGGATTTTTTCACCCCACTGATTTGACCAGAAGGTGGCGTCACTTGAATGAGTTTCTTGCAGTAAGGCACAATTCGCTTTTAGCCCTTTGACAAACATAAACATTGCTTTTGTTTTAACATTATCCCTGAGACCTCTAACATTCAACGACACAAAGGATAAACACGTGCGTAGCATTAAAAATCAACAAAAATAGAGTTAAAAATATTAAGAATATCAAACTTGGAAGATATACAAAAAAGAAAAATTTAGTTTACTTTCCTGTTTAGTGAAAGGTGAAAGAACAGTGGTGTCGGCACCTCCCATCCCATTCATAACTGCCAAACGTCCCTCTTTAAGTAGAATTCAGAAAACAAGTAGAGGTGAACACCTTTCAGCCGTCCGCCAGAACGTGACGGCCGTTGATATAACCGACAGCTCCCCTGTAGTAAGCCTTCTCCCCCGCATTTCTGGCTTGTAAAATTTTCGGCCAAACCTTCTCCCTCTCCATACGATCCTCCTTCGTCAAAACAGATTTTTTCACTCTCACAAATCTGAGCCTTTTTGGACTTCTTCCATATTCCATCTCAGTGTAGGCGCTGTGTGAATTGAATTATGACTTGGCGATTTCTGCCCTCTTCTTTTCTTCCAATCCGGTGCACAGTGTCGACGATGTACTCCAAATTATCCAACCATTCTGGGGCAATCTTGGCGAGAATTCTGATCACCTCTTTTCTGATATCTTCGCCCATGCCTTCTTTCATTCCTTAAATTCTTAGATTCCACCTTCGTGAGTACCGGTCTCGTTCTCTTGCCTTTTTTTTGAGATCGTCAACTTCTCTTCGTAAGGTTGAGGCTTCCTTCTCCAAGCCCGTAATTTTATGTTTACAATCACGGACTTCAGTTGCATTGAACTCAATGGACTCAGCAAGACTGGCAATCAACGAGGCATTCTCAGATAACTTGTTGTTAATGTCTGCCATTTTGTCATCTTGTTTATCAAATCGCACGTGGAGAGCTTGAATAGCTACCAGGATGTGGCTCGCTGTGGGGCTGGGTCTAGCAATCTTTCTCGGATGGTCACCTTTAGACGGAGTCAAGAGAAGCAAATCATTAATTTCCTCCAGATTTCTTTTTCCCCCACCGCCACCTTCAAGCTCCATGACTGAAAGACAGTAGTCGTGGTCATCCGCAGCTGGAGCCAAATCTTGTATTTTATCATTCTGGGAAGACATGCTTTCTCTTTTGTCCTTCTGGCATTTTTGTGAAGTCAGCGTAAGGTTTTTGAGGGAACAAAGCGTCAAAAAAGGAGGGTTAAAAGGTGCCTTGCACCAGAGCTAAGTTAAGGACAGCCGCTTAGTTCGCCATCTTGCCGTCTCCTCTTCGTGGTTCATGTAGCTTCGAATAGTTCCAACCAGCCCCACTGCTGCATTGAACGTAGTTCATTTTCGGTGTTTCGGAAGGATTTTCTCCAGTAAGTTGATGAAATGTCATCATTTTGTTGCATTGTGAAGCGTTAGCTAACCACTTCGTACCAAAATAAGCCAACAATGATATTTTATGTAGCCAGTTTTAGCTAGATCACCTTTAATGAGCTAACTGTGTGCAGCTTGTTGATTGTGAGCAGGAGGACGAGCTGTAGACGGGTTTATTTCAGTTTGTTTGATTCTATGTTTTAAAAATATTCCCCACAGTTTGAAATAGGTTATAAACTTTTTACACTATTAGTTTTATTTGGGATTTTTTGTAAAATACGTTGCTGGTTGCTGTATCAACACGAACATGCATCAGAATGGAAGCACAAATGGAGAGACCAATAATAAAGAAAATGTGATTGTGAAGACAAGTAATTATTTAATATTTTTCAGTTAATAACACTGACTGCAACAAACTGCTGAAGCATGAGACAAACAGGATTACGAACATAAGAAGATATGTTGTTCTGTTTTGTGGACTCAAGTAATAAGAATAGAATTAAGATAATTCAAGAACAGTAGTCGAACAATAACTTTTAAAAATTAGACATTTTCCATAAAACTGCTCATTTCCACTTGCTTTATAATATTAGCATTTGCAATTTTGATAAGAAATAAGAATTAACAATAACACAACTATTAATAAATAAATGTCAGAGTAACTAAAACAAAAATCTTATGTAACAATTAAAGGTTAAACTGTGTTGTGTGTCCATCTTCATGTTTTCATAGTGGCTGATCGGAGAGCTGACCAGGAACAACGGTGGTGGTAAAACCCAGTTGGGTCTGCGATGGAGTGATGCACGCCTGGAGTGATTGCCATCTCATCCACAGTAAGCACACACTCTCTTTCCATCTCTGTCAGATTTTTTACCTTCAATAACTGAGCATGTCACACACCTCTCCTAACACACCTGGTTCCAGTTAACGGGCTGCGTTTGTCTTTGCAGGGTTCTCACATCAGGCAGAGGGATACTCGTGTCCTGAAGAAACGTGTAGCCTGTTGAACCCACTGAAAAACGGAGTTGTACTGCCTTTTTGATTGTCTGTTTACTCCATTTAATGCCTCTTGTTTTTCATGCCTTTTTGACTTTCTATTTCCTCCCTTAGGTTTTCCAGCTGGGTTCCCTGGTTGCATGGCCTGTTCCTTTCTCCTCCTGGCCCTGACGCCGGCTCCTCATGGCTTTCTGGGATGTCCCTCTCTCCTGATACCATCTCATGCCCCCCTCACTTTCCCTCACCTCATTTGCCTCACTGCTGCTTTCCCCATTCTCTGAAATTATAATGGCTCTGTTAGAAGAATAATTTTTAAATAAAATAAATACAAATGTCTAATATTTCAAAAGATTTGTACCACAGTTTACTTGAGTACAACATGTGTGGTCACTGGTCAGTGGATCAACATGCAGTGGTTCTGCTGTACTTCTCACTGCGGGATCCTTCCTCCTCCTTGGTTCAGGGCGATGAACAAACACAGCATCAGCCCTGAGTCTCACCTTGCCTTGCCTAAGCTTAGTAAACTGTCCCTCCTCAAAATGTACCTGTAGAGTGGTGTATTAGTTTATTTCCTGCCATGTTTAACAGTTTAATTGCAGCCTTGGGCAGTTGAGAGCAAAACATGTAGAGCCTTGATAGAAAACATTATAGAGTGCACATTAAACTCACTGCACACAGCTTTTTTTTATTGTGATCTCTGGTCATGGTGAGGTTGCTCCATTCTGATTCCTCCCTCAGACTGATTGCTATATGCAGCGCAGCCAACCATGTAAAATCAACCTATAAAGGGATTATTAAAATACTATTTTTGTACATATAGAAATGTTGAACAGAACCAAAAATAGAGATGTAAAATTACATTTTAAATTTGTATTCAACCCTAAAATTAGTAATTTCATATTTTAACCCACTGACAAATTTAATCTAATAATAATCAAAATAGTTATTCTAAAGAGTTTAATTAGGTCTTGAGTACATTGCTCATAATTAATGATTCAGCTTATTTGTACATATGTAATGACTTAACATGTTGGTAAAATGCTTTATTAAAAATACTATTATACATGTTGTACAAGTTTGGTGTTCATTTTTTCAAAATTAACACTATCTACTGTGATGAACCATACAGTTTTATTGAAAAATTCTTTGTAATTAGTCGCTATAGAAGCCAGATAAACTGGGTTATAGATGCATGTACCGTCTTCACATAAAAATATAAAGTAATGATTGTAAAATGTATTCTACTGAACATAATAGATCATCATTCAAAGCATAAACAGCTACATATTTTCTTCAAGGTAAGCTGGAGCAGAATTCTAGCTTTCAATAACTTTAAAATGGATATTACAACTCGAGTTTAGGTCTTCTTGTAGGACTTTGTTATTAAATATGCTTATATTAGAGCAGTGTGTTGCATTACTACAAATTTATTGCTATAATATATTATAGTAATGTATGTGGTCTAAATGTGTTCGACAGTGTTAGGACTATCGTGTTCCTGTAATGTAGAACAGTTACGGGTGTTTGTCTTCGTACAAATGCCCGTAAAAATATAAATGGGCTACTTTGTGAAGGAGTTAGGACATAATATATATTATTCAATAATTACCAACAACCGTCAGGGGAAATGTGATTTGTCCCACCACACGCTGTGGAGAGCTCCAAGAACCATGTGACCGCGTGTCGAAACTCTACTTGGCGGTAATTTCAGTCCGCCGACCACTCCTGGGAGGGTTTACTATTGCTGTTTCACCATTTAAACAAAGCATTTTAATTAAAGTTGTAACAATTTTTATTTAACATTTAAACCAAATGAACACCCATCACACTACAATGGATCAACCAGTGACCAAGATTCCCCACCTCAGCGCCACCTAGTGGCCCACTCCCACATGTTCAATCACTTGAAAAAGCCCTTGGGCGAGGCAAGGCCGAAATTTGGGGCGTGAGTGTGATGTAGACGCATCCACGCGGTGCTGCATGTTAGACGTAGAGGCATCCTCCAAACACGAGGAAGAACACAACCATCATTCCTGTTTTTGTGTCCTTGTAGGTCCCAACTGCTTTGCTGGAAACCAGGTGATCCCAGCAGGTGAGCGTGTGAACATCGATGAGCAGACCGTGTGCTACTGCACCTTCATGGATGGAACTTGGCACACACACCCTCAGGCCACCTGTGAAAAGTTGCTCCAGCCCAGCCCGACCTCAATCATCCACACGGAGTCTCCCAGAGGGAGGGAGGGCAGACCTCTTCCCAGATTGGACCTGATCCCATGAACTAGGCACTTTTGTCTGGAAGCACAACACAAGCTACGGTCTCAGGTTCGGACTGCTGCAGAACCTTGACATTCAGTGTAGCATCAGTAAATAACTTGTTACAAGCCAACATGGAGATGAGCTCACAACTCTGCTTGGCTGAGATGTGGATCACGTGGGTTTGTCAAGAAACCCGGTGATGTTCATGGGTCAGCAGCAGACTCTGGCCTCATGAGCTCACCTTTGACCTCTTCCTGCCTCGAAGCAAGACGGTCTTTGTTCCTTTCCAACCTGAACTGGTGGAGGCTGACCCAGGAGATGTGGTTTTATCCTTTTTAAGGTCATTTAGCAGAAAAGCCAAAACTGTTCCAGTCCTCTCAGAATCAGCGGTGGAACCGTAACCATGGGCGGGACTTCGTTTCTGGAACCATTTCATGATTTCTGCTCGTTTGAGTTAGAACTTTGTCTGGTTTACTTAACATGAGTAAAAATATGGATCTTACCCCCTCCATCCCAGCACGTACAGCTTTGGTCGTAATGAAATAAAACAACCAGCTGTGATGCCTTTAAGTTTGTCACTTTCAACACTCGAGTAGCTGGACTGGGTATGAACATTAATGCATCAGGTCACTTCCTGCTCCTGGACTTACAGGAAGAGGCCACCTTCCTACACAGAGGTTAGGAAACAAATCATTTATAATCCAATCGGTCATGCGAGCATGCAGATCAGCTACCTGTGTGTGAGCGGTACTTGAAGGCATGTCAACACCTCATCCAGGTTATCGCTCTACAACTGGGCTATTAAATTCTGGGCCTAGAGGGCCGGTATCCAGCACCTTTTGGTTTTAACCCTGCTGCAACACAGCTGACCCCAGCAGCAGGTGATTCAACCACTGGATTTAGTGTTGGATTAGAGGAGGGGTGTCCAATCCTGGTCCTGGAGGGCCGGTATCCAGCAGGTTTTGTGGTTTTTCTGCTCCAACAGGCTTGATTCAGTGGTTGAAACACCTGTGCAGCAGCTCATCAGGCTCTGCAGAAGCCTATTAATTAGCTGCTGATTAAAATCAGGTGTGTTGAAACAGTTCAAACTAAAACATGCAGGATACCGGCCCTCCAGGACCAGGATTGGACACCCCTGGTAATGGCCCTGCTCTACACTAAAGCAGGCTGCGGTTGGTTCCTCCAGCCTTGTCTCCAGTACGATTATGCTTACGGCACCACCACATCCACATCACAGGGCGCCACACCCAACGTGACGTTAAATGAAGTCGCCAGGCCACTGGGTTGATGAACAGCTTTTATTGTAAACACAGTCTCAGGCTATGCTGCCGGCATTGGAAGCGATTCTGGGCCACAGGTCTGCACACTCCTTGGCCACTGGGCCTGTGATGGCTGAACCTGCAGGTAGAGACGAGACGTTACTGCGGTCCAAATGAAGCAGCAGGCTGAAAAGGCAGAAGGCTAGAAATGGGTTTGAGTTTGGTGGAGCAACATTTGTCTCATCCCTGATTGAGATCAGTCAGTCACAGAAGGTCTCTGCTGTCTCACCCACAGTGATGAAGTCATTCTGCCCTTCCTCGACAACTCACCCAGCCACTGAGCAGACCAAGCAAGTGCTTTTGGAAGGGGGCGCTTCACGCCACCAGCACTCTTAACCACACACAGATTTACCGTGGTGCGAAGACACTGACAGTCTACATCTCACAGAAACAGCAGCTAATGCCTTGAAACTAAAAACACACCTTTCATTTCTCCTTTGTTGTTCACAATAACACCTGCGTTGTCTTCAAAGTAGAGGAACACTCCATCTTTTCGCCGATACGACTTCCGCTGCCGTATCACCACCGCAGGATGCACTGGGAGAGGAGCAGTGGTGTTATCACAGGTGACTGCGAGGTGGAAACATGCAGCTGTGCCCCAAAAGCAGACTAATCGCTTCTCTGTAGTCGCACTTACGGACAACTGGCACATAAACATTTCTTTGAACGAAACTCAACTTGATCCAGCCGTGTCCATTCCCAAGAGAAGTACCCCCCTTACATGCACCACACTCGTTTTGTGTGTAACGGGGGACAGATCAAACCCAATGCAGCTGTTACCACTCACCCTTCTTCCTGAGCTCTGGTTTGCCTTTTTTGACTGTGGCCATGACCATGTCCCCCACTCCTGCAGCGGGGAGACGGTTCAGACGACCCTTGATGCCCTTCACAGAGATTATGTACAGGTTCTTAGCACCTGTGAGTCAGAAGGAAAACAAGCATGAAAACAGGATTACTGGAACTAAATGCCCAGACCCTCCCGCTCAACTACACAGTTCATTAAATAGCTCAAGTAATTTATAACATATTTGCCCGTTTTCACTTTCACACTTGAATAAAATAAGTGTTAGTGTAATTTTGAGAATACAAGTAGGTGTGTGTGTGGGACTGAAGGCCCCTTCCTCCAGTCCAGGCTGGATGTTAGGTGACCCAACAGGCATGAGGTGCGCCTTGAATCCAGCTTTTATACAGGGCAGGTAAGACGTACCTGTGTTATCTGCACAGTTGATGACTGCTCCCACTGGGAGACCCAGTGAGATGCGAAACTTCGCTCCAGACGAACCACCACGTCCTGCAACGAGAGGACCCTAATCAGTCCAAGGCTCCACCGGTGCTTGAAACTCCACACAGCCTCGGCTGTAGCCCAGCTTTAGCTAGCACTTCCTCTTCCGTCCACCTCGAGTTCACACCGGCTAGCTATTAGCTAGTCTACGGTAGTTAACTAGCTCCTGTTTTCTCTACTTGTCGATAAACAGCCGCGTAGTTTGACACAAACGTCTATTTCCAACCTGCAGCTCTAATGCAGTCCAGCTCGCCTTCACGGCCCTGAAGCAAACATGGCTCCGAGAACTGAAATGCAACAATGCTATCATCTCCGGATCATTAAAGCGTGAGAAAAACTCCGAACGAGCCACAGAAACGTGTGGTTTATTATCAATCTGTCCTAAACGAGCATCATTAGGAACTCTGGGTAAAACTAAAACAGCAGATGAAGGTGGATTTCATATGATGATAAACCTACCTCTCTTAGACATGGCTGCGGCAGGGAAAGAGAAAGGCAAAAAACGGAAGTAGACCTTATAAAGGTGAAGGAAACTACTTCCGGGTCACGTAGAGGAGCAGTGCGTATGAGCCTGGGGGGCGTGACTTTGTTTTTAAAACGTATTTAGTTTAAAAGTAGAGAATACTTTTATTATCTTTCTCAGATCCATTACTTCACAATTAAACACAATAAAAATTACAATATAATAAACGTTTAGAGACTCCCACGTTAGGATATAGTGTCATAAAACAACAACAACAATAAAATAATAATAATAATAATAATAATAATAATAATAATAATAATAATAATAATAATAATAAATGAAAAATGACCTGCACTTATATAGCACCTCTCAGAGTAAGGACTCCAAAGCGCTTTACACTACAGTGTATCACTCATCCATTCACACACACATTCATACACTGGTGGAGATGAGAGGCATTAATAATAACGACAACAATTTTAAAATTTCCTTAGGGGTAAAACTAAGGAAAATACCCATCCAGACATTTTAACGTTTAACAGACTATTTGAAGAAACAATCTTCAATACACATATTAAAGGAAGTCGTAAATCAAACGTTTTATCATTTTTCAGAGCGTCGTTGCTGGATTCTCAACAAACATTTGCAGTGGTCTATTTTCCACTAGATGTCAGTGTTTCATTACAGTTTTCTTCAGCCTGCCCCTGCTGAGAGCGATAGAGGAAGAAAAGAAACCAAGCAGGATGGTTGGGTTGTCCTGGAAATGGACCAGCAGCCCCACTGAGCTCCAGCAGTAAACGTGATAACTGGTGTTTGGAGGGAGGACGGCACAGGACGAATATGACAACCCAGACCCGAGGCCTGGGTTTAGTTTATTAGAGGCTGCAGTAGAGACACCTAAAATATGCAACACATACCTTTTCCAATCAAAGCAGGAAATTATAGTTTTGATGAATTAGAGACACGTGGAGTGACTGAATGAAAGTACCAGGGTTGTTTTCATCATCTGTTAGCTGAGGGAAGACATTATCCCCTGATAGCCAGCCACAATAAACCTATTATAACTCCTGGTAACACAATATCATTTAATGATCAGAGTGAATGACTAAAGCAATAGTTTGGTGATGAAAAATCTGATCATTAAGTAATGTGGTGTGTCAACTGAAGCAGTGATTATTAGCTGTAGCGGTGAGACAGCTGGGGCGGTGTTCCCAGTCTGCCTGAAAACAGAACAGAAGTCCAAAAACCACGTGAAATCATGAGAAACTAACCCTATATAAGTATAGCTAATTTAGGGGTCCAGTGCCGTTTGGGACAAATACATGTTGGTATAGTCAGCAGCAATGCTTATGGTTTGTATTTAGTCTGGAGGAAATGCTGCAGAAGCTGTTGTGTTGGCTCGTAGAATCGACGACTGCGGCCTGTAGGCTGAACCTGCTCCTGCTTTATCTTCTCATGCTACTGGTAACGAGAAGTCATGTTTATTCTGCTCTCACAATAAATGATGCTGTATAAGATGCAACTGGAAATGTTAAAGCAGTAAATCAAGCACGGACGCTGAAGGACTTTCAGTGATTGTACACTCACGAGGATGGAAGTCTTTCTAACCTTTGTCAGTAAGCAGAAACACGTGCCGATCACTCTCTGGGTCTTAGAACTTAAAATCTGGCACCAGGAGGCGACTGTTGAAAGTAGAACGATTAATTTGCACACAGAACAAATTAGAGAGTGGTTTGTGGTTGTGATGAGCTCAGGGCATCAGCAGGGGAGGAGAAGAGGTTTTAGGTGGAGATAAAAACAGACAAAACCAGGATGGAAAAAGGACTCGATGTGGAGAGTGGGCATAGTCGTCAGCTAGGTGAGAATGAAACAAGCTGCCCCAGTGGTATTTAGCCCCGCCCTCTTCATGTTCACAGGTGTGGCAAGGTGGAGAATCGAGGGCTCGGGCGAGATTCGATCCCCAGACTCCCGGGTGAGAGTCACGCGTGCTAACCAGTCAGCCAAAAGGACACCCCCTTGGCCAAGTAGCCGGGGTGCATGATCAGCCGGGACACTGACAGGACGCTCACACTGCCACACAGGCATCATGCTTATTCCCCACAGGGCTGCCCTGTGAGGGTGCTGGAAGAGAAGGGAGGTTTGCCCGTCCAATCACCTCTGTTCAAACTCTGAGAGCAGCGGTGAAGTTGTCCCTCTCATCAGCTTCATCAGAGGGACAAATGTCCAGTCCCCCCACTGAATCTGTTTTCAGGCTCCCCTTCGGTGCCAGTTGAGGGTTTCTGATCACCCTTTAGGGGAGCTAGGCTCCCCCTATCACCCCTGTAATTTGAACCCTGGTCATAGGCATGTTCCCCTTTCTGGCTCTTATTACCAACCCAGCCTTGTTGCTCGAAGGAAAGGGGCTGATCCACCTGGCAGGTGGGTGTGAGTGAGTGTCACTGACGTGCCGCACAGGCAGGCGAGTGCACCCAGCTAATCAACAGAAGTAGGTTAGGGTGTTCGAGCCCTCCTGTTGTGTTCACTTCCTGCCCCTGACTTCAGTGTTCCCGTCAAAATCCCGGTCTGTTTTAACTTAAATTAGCACAAAAACCATTTTTTATTCAACAATCCTTAGCTGTGAACAATGTCTCAGAGTAGTGTTTAACATCAATTAACAGAATTAGACAAAACATTACTGCAGTGAAAATGCAATTAGGCCCTGAAAATGTATTACTAAATGAACACGTAACGTAAAAATTTAATGGAAAAACAAAGACCAAACTCAACATGAAGTTGTTTGTGTGTGTGTGTGTGTGTGTGTGTGTGTGTGTGTGTGTGTGTGTGTGTGTGTGTGTGTGTGTGTGCGTGTGAATACATAGAGCCAAATCAAGGACCTTCACACAGTAAACATTCCAACACAGGTCAGTTCATTAAGCCAATCAGTAAAAAGTTTCCTATATAAGGAACCCAGCAGGTTGCATCGAGTCACTGACTAGTGTCAGAGTCTTTACAGCAATCCTCATACTAAGCAAGCATGTAGCGACTGTGGAGAGGAAAACTCCCTTTTAACAGGAAGAAACCTCCAGGGCCCAGTGTGTCAAAAGGTTTAATCTGGATCAAATTGATCCGGATTTAGTAATCCTTTTTTTTTTCCGATCCGTGATCACCCAGCTCACCTTTGAGCCAGTTTTTCAAAGCAACATCAGATTGGATCAATCTGATCCGGATAGGAACTTTTCAGGATCACCAAATCTTGATAACCAACTCAAACAGGATAGGAAATCACAATGTAGAACCCTAGATATGTAAAGAGCAACAAGTAGAACAGCCAGGGTCAATGTAAGTTTATTTTGATTTGAAATGAAAACTTAGACATAAAAAAAAAACTAAAAACAAGAAAAACCCCACCCCATCCTCTTCCAGAAGTCCGCTCATGTGAGACCTACAACACAAACACTGTACGTTGAGGTTATTTATAACAAATTTCAAATATAGATGTATTGAATAAAAAAAAGACTTGATGTGTCACGTTGCAAGTCAGGTGGAGGTTTGGACCCAAAATGCAGACACCCAGAACGACATGAGGCAGGAGTGGATGTAAATGAAAACATTTCTTTATTAGGAAGTAGAACAAAAAATTCCAAAAGGGCAGGAAGCCAAAAACTAATGTCCTGAAACCCTGGAGACAAAAGCTCACTTAGAGCACAAAACCTAGAGACGACGAACAAAACAACGCTGACACCAAACAATGGACCAACAAAATACTGGTACACAGACAGGGTTTTATACACTGGGGAGGATGAGAGGGAGATGACCTGCAGGTGTGTGGGGAGAGAGAGACCAGGTGAACTGAGTTACTAATCAGGGAGGAAAACTAAGGCCTAGTCCACGCGTAGCCGTTTAAAAAAAAAACGAATATCTGCCCCTCCAAAAACTTGCATCCACACCACCTCGTTTTAAAAAAAAACTGTCCACACGTACCCAGATAAATACGTTGTTAAGGACATGCCAGACCTGTAGGCGGCAGTACTTCCCCCGTTCTTAACCTCGTCCTTCGTCTGTGGTCTTCCGCAAGGAGCAGTAATTCCGCTTGCAAAAACAAACAAGCGAAAGCGCTTGGACAATTGATGGATCGGGTAGTGACAGAGCGCAGCTCTGAGGGCATCCATGCTGTCGATGCTGTCGGCTAGTGTAAACACAGGTTGCACACGTGATGTCAGCATTTTTTGTCGCGGAAAGTGACATTGCGGACCTTAAAACTCCGGTTTTGTCTGTCCACACGCAGACACCCAAAACGGAGAAAACGCAGATCTTCACTTTGGCCGGAGTTTTTTAAAAGATCCGTTTTCGTGTGAAAAAACTCTGTTTTCGTGTGGATGACAGGCCAAAACGTAGAAAAATATCTACGTTTTGGCAGATCCCCGGCTACGTGTGGACAGGGCCTAACATGACCTAAGAATAAAACCTACAGACAAGAAGAGCAGGAAAAATAACTTAATAATCTATGGGGGGAGAAAAACCTCAAACACCGATGGGAAAAACACACTAGAGAGACGAATAATATGAACAGCTGTAGCTAAAGGAAAATGACCTAAGAGAAAAACCTAAAGACCAGAAGGGCAGAAAACATAATATTCTAAGGGGGGAGCTGAAATTAAAGGAACAACACTACAGAAAGAAAAACTACAGGGGCGTGACTAAAGGGGGCCACGGGAGCACAGGAACTGGGAGGGGGATATCTGAGGAGGGAAACCTAGAGGGCTGAAGATCTGGGGAAAAATGGAGAACACCAGGAGACACATGAGGAAGACGCAGACAAGGACACATGAGGACGCTAGGAGACACAAAAGGAGAACCTAGAGAGGGATGGAGAACACAAGGAGACAAATGAGGGAAGACGCAGACGCAGACCGTGACATTATGTCAAATACTCCACAATAATCTCAGACTTCCTCATCTGATGTGGAGAGACCAGCTTGTCTGAGCGTAGCCTTTAGGAGGCAGATCTCAAGTCTGGCCTTGGTTTGCATTTTTTCGTTTTTGGTTTTGTAATCATCACATGCATCACCAATAAATGTTCTAAAAAGAATATTTTCAATTGTGATGAATCTATATATATATATATATACATCAATTAGTGACAGAATAGAATTGATTGTTCTTGGTGAATTTTGACAGCTGTTTGGGGATTATTTTATGAGGCCAAACACTTTCTACTTTGTTGTAGGCCTATACTGAAAGGCTGAATACGCAGTGTTGGGAGTAACGCCGTTTAAGTATAACGGCGTTTCTAACGGCGTTCTTTTATAGGTAACGGAATAATCTAATTAATTACTTTTCCCGCCGTTGCAACGCCGTTACCGTTACTGGGGACGGAAGGTTGTGCGTTACTATGTGCTTGCCGAACGTTGAGCAACAGCGTGAGGCTTTCCGACCGCCACACTTCAGCTGCAGCCAGGGAGAGAGAGGTGTCGGTAACGCACTTACAAACACCATGATGATGATTGGCCGGGTGGGCGGAGACCCTCACGGTCTCAGTCACTGCATTCTGTAGACACAACGGGAATAACTCCGTTTAAAATAACCGCGTTAATAAAAAATCTTTCTTTCTGTAACGAGCAAACTAATTAATTACGTCATCTTTTATCAAAACGTCGTTCCTGTTACTGATAAGAAAATGCGTGCATGAAGCAGCGCGGTGTGTTGAAGCTGTCATCATCAGCTGATCAGGAGCTAAAGAGGCAGATGTTTAAGAGCATCACGGCCCGTGAAGAACGAGGAAGACGTGATGAATATCTACGGCTGCAGACCCCCCGCAGATTTGTTGCTGCAGCAGCGAATCTGCGGGTCTGCAGCCGTGCCCTTCTTAGCGTGACAGCGGGACGTCCCGAAGGTCCGCTCACCTGTTCACCTCTCAGACGTCCTGACCTTCTACCTTCCTAGATCATCCAGCTGTAACCTGTTCCTGATCATGTCTTTAGTCCCGCTGTAACACTGATGCATCAGTCTCAGACGTCATGGAGCTCAGGTGTTACTAGAACTACCTGAGTGTGTTCACCACCCAGCTTCAGCTCTTCTGTGGTTGGGTCTGACCCAAGTTAGTAAATGTGAGTCCTCCATCAGGCTTGTGCCTCTTCTAGAGTCATTTTAAAGGATATTTATTTATTTAACCGTTACTAGATTAGCAGCAACAGAAATGCTGCTAAAAACACACAATTATGTGAAGCTGGAAAAATTAGAATACTGTGCAAAATTACATTTATTTCTGTAATTTAACTAGACAGAGAGACCATTTAAAGGCTCGGGAACCTTTAGAGATGTTTCTATTTGCAATTTTAAATGTTAGCTGATTGGGGTCTTGTTAAATATCACACAGTGACCTTTTAATAGTCTAGATAAGTGTAATGTTCCTGTTAGTAGTTCCTCCTGTTAAGTGCTTATTTATTTAAATTATTCAGGTTAATAAAAAACATTTGGACATGCATTTTATTATGTTCCAGTCATTAGTCATTTATATTTCACTATTGTAGTAAATTAATTCTTGCATGCTTTAATGAAAAAAGTAACTAAGTAGTTACTTTTGTTGGTAATTAGTTACTTTTATGATCTTGTAACTCAGTTAGTAACTGAGTTACTTTTTTGACAAAGTAATCAGTAACTATAACTAATTACTTTTTTAAAGTAACGTTCCCAACACTGTGAATACGTTAAAGCTGACCTAATCACTGTAGCCTGATGGAAGAACAAATACAACTAAAACCTTATGAATAAATAGGATATCTTGTAAGACACTGCATGATCCAAATATAGTATTATTTGATACATTTTTAAAGTTTTTATTACATTTTGGGCATGAAATCCATGCTGAATCAACCCTTCTGATGGGATAAGTTTAATCCAGAATTTTTTTTGGATCAAATTGATCCAAATCCTACAAAAAAGTTCTGAAAAACCCAAACTAAAGGTTTGATCCAAATCAAAACCATGACTGGATTGCGTGATATAATCCGATTAAGCAATCTGTTTTTTCTTTAAAAAATAAATTCAAGATTTGATCCAATCCGTTATCCAAATTCCTCATGGATTACTTTAGGACCAACAGCTGGTGTGATCAGCTCTGAACAGCGTTGATCACAATTTGCAGATCATGTTTATTTTTCACAGAGATCGGCCGCGGATTCCTCTTCTGTCGGCATTCGAGGAATCGAAAAAAACATCTTTGAACGATTGTATTATCACACCTCACTGCTGTCTTACTCCTCACCACTGTCTCACACCTCACTGTCATCTTACACCTCACTGTTGTCTCACACCTCACTACTGTCTCACACCTCACTGTCGTCTCACACCTCACTGTTGTCTCACACCTCACTACTGTCTCACACCTCACTACTGTCTCACACCTCACTGTCGTCTCACACCTCACAGTCGTCTCACACCTCACTGTTGTCTCACATGTCACTGTTGTCTCACATGTCACTGCTGTCTCACACCTCACTGCTGTCTCACACCTCACTGTTGTCTCACACGTCACTGTTGTCTCACACCTCACTACTGTCTCACACCTCACTGTCGTCTCACACCTCACTGTCGTCTCACACCTCACTGTTGTCTCACACGTCACTGTTGTCTCACATGTCACTGCTGTCTCACACCTCACTGCTTAATCATACCTCACTGTTGTCTCACACCTCACTGTTGTCTCACACGTCACTACTGTCTCACACCTCACTACTGTCTCACACCTCACTACTGTCTCACACCTCACTGTCGTCTCACACATCACTGTTGTCTCACACCTCACTGTTGTCTCACACCTCACTGTTGTCTCACACCTCACAGTCATCTCACACCTCACTGTTGTCTCACATGTCACTGCTGTCTCACACCTCACTGCTTAATCACACCTCACCGTTGTCTCACACCTCACTGTTGTCTCACACCTCACTCACTGTTGTCTCACATGTCACTGCTGTCTCACACCTCACCGCTGCCTCACACCTCACCACTGTCTCACACGTCACTGCTGTCTCACACCTCACTGTGTCTCACAACTCACCACTATCTGACACCTCACCACTGTCTCACACCTCACTGCTGTCTCACACCTCACTGTTGTCTCACACCTCCCTGCTGTCTCACACCTCACCACTGTCTCACACCTTACTGTTGTCTCACACCTCACTCACTGTTGTCTCACACGTCACTGCTGTCTCACACCTCACCGCTGCCTCACACCTCACCACTGTCTCACACCTCACTGCTGTCTCACACCTCACTGTGTCTCACAGCTCACCACTGTCTGACACCTCACCACTGTCTCACACCTCACTGCTGTCTCACACCTCACTGTTGTCTCACACCTCACTGTTGTCTCACATGTCACAGCTGTCTCACACCTCACCACTGCCTCACACCTCACTGCTGTCTCACACTCTAACACATTTCTCTGCCGCTCCAGACCTCCTCATGTAATACCCCAACGATAATTTATATCCTTTTAGTAAAGCCTACCATCATCTGCCCTTCTTTGTACCCATCCTGGATATGCATTTAGTGACTGAATTAATTAAAAAGTGAAAATATAAAATAAAATGAAAAACAACAGATGAAGTCTAGATTACCAAATACCAAACCTGTCCATCATGTCGTCATCACCTCTGATTCCTTCACCAACACGTTTGTTACAGTCTGCACCCATGAACTCTCTCACATCTCTGGAGACACGCTGCATCAGATCATGTGCTCCTCTTCTAGCTCACATCCTACCTGTGGATCAGAGCTTCTAATGAAGATGATTTTCGTTGGGTCCTGCCACCATTGCACACGAATCTGGTCAGTGACTTGTGTGTCTCTCGTCTCGTCTCGTCTTCCTCCGCTTATCCGGGTCCGGGTCGCGGGGGCAGCATCCCAACTAGGGAGCTCCAGGCCGTCCTCTCCCCGGCCTTGTCCACCAGCTCCTCCGGCAGGACCCCAAGGCGTTCCCGGACCAGATTGGAGATGTAACCTCTCCAACGTGTCCTGGGTCGACCCGGGGGCCTTCTGCCGGCAGGACATGCCCGAAACACCTCCCCGGGGAGGCGTCCAGGAGGCATCCTGACCAGATGCCCAAACCACCTCAACTGGCTCCTTTCGATCCGGAGGAGCAGCAGTTCTACTCCGAGTCCCTCCCGAATGTCCGAGCTCCTCACCCTATCTCTAAGGCTGAGCCCGGCCACCCTACGGAGGAAACTCATTTCGGCCGCTTGTATCCACGATCTCGTTCTTTCGGTCATTACCCAAAGCTCATGACCATAGGTGAGGATTGGGACGTAGATCGACCGGTAAATCGAGAGCCTGGCTTTCCGGCTCAGCTCCCTCTTCCCCACGACAGATCGGCTCAGCGTCCGCATCACTGCAGACGCCGAACCAATCCGCCTGTTGATATCCCGATCCCTCCTACCCTCACTCGTGAACAAGACCCCGAGATACTTAAACTCCTCCACTTGAGGTAGGACCACTCCCCCGACCCGGAGGTGGCAAGCCACCCTTTTCCGGTCGAGAACCATGGTCTCAGATTTGGAGGTGCTGATCCTCATCCCAGCCGCTTCACATTCGGCCGCGAACCTACCCAGCAAGAGCTGAAGGTCAGAGCTGGATGAAGCTAGGAGGACCACATCATCCGCAAAAAGCAGAGACGAGATTCTCCTGCCACCAAACTCGACACACTCCACACCACGGCTGCGTCTAGAAATTCTGTCCATAAAAGTGATGAACAGAACCGGTGACAAAGGGCAGCCCTGGCGGAGTCTAACCCTCACTGGGAACAGGTCCGACTTACTACCGGCTATGCGGACCAAACTCACGCTCCTCTGGTAAAGGGACTGAAGGGCCCTTAACAGAAAGCCACCCACCCCATACTCCTGGAGCGTCCCCCACAGGGTGCCCCTGGGGACACGGTCATAAGCCTTCTCCAAATCCACAAAGCACATGTGGATTGGTTGGGCAAACTCCCATGCCCCCTCCATCACCCTTGCAAGGGTATAGAGCTGGTCCACAGTTCCACGGCCAGGACGTAAACCACATTGCTCCTCCTCTATCTGAGATTCAACTATCGATCAGACCCTCCTCTCCAGTACCTTGGAGTAGACCTTTCCAGGGAGGCTGAGGAGTGTGATCCCCCTATAGTTGGAACACACCCTCAGGTCACCCTTCTTAAAGATGGGGACCACCACCCCGGTCTGCCACTCCCTAGGAACTGCCCCCGATGACCACGCAATGTTGTAGAGACGTGTCAACCATGACAGCCCTACAACATCCATAGCCTTGAGATACCCAGGACGAACCTCATCCGCCCCAGGGGCTCCGCCGCGGTGTAGTTGTTTGACTGCCTCAGCAACTTCTGCCCCCGAGATCGGACAGTCCATCCCCAGGCCTCCCAGCTCTGGTTCCTCCTCGGAATGCGCATTGGTGGGATTGAGGAGCTCCTCAAAGTATTCCTTCCACCGTCCGACTATAGCCTCAGTTGACGTCAGCAGCTCCCCATCCCCACTGTAAACAGTGTGAGCGAGTTGCTGCCTTCCTCTCCTGAGGCGCCGGACAGTTTGCCAGAACCTCTTTGGAGCCGATCGATAGTCTTTCTCCATGGCCTCACCAAACTCCTCCCACGCCCGAGATTTTGCCTCGGCAACTGCCACTGCTGCACCCCGCTTGGCTATCCGGTACCTGTCTGCTGCCTCCGGAGACCCACAGACCAGCCACGCCCTGTAGGCCTCCTTCTTCAGCCTGACGGCTCCCCGAACCTCTGGTGTCCACCAGCGGGTACGGGGGTTGCCACCACGACTGGCACCGGCCACCTTACGACCACAGCTAGCAACAGCCGCCTCGACAATCGCAGAGTGGAACAAGGCCCACTCGGACTCAATGTCCCCCACTGTTCTCGGGACGTGGTCAAAGCTCTGCCGGAGGTGGGAGTTGAAGACCGTCTAAACAGGTTCTTCTGCCAGGCGTTCCCAGCAGACCCTCACTATGCGTTTGGGTCTGCCAGGTCTACGCGGCATGTTCCCTTGCCATCTGATCCAACTCACCACCAGGTGGTGATCAGTTGACAGCTCCGCCCCTCTCTTCACTCGGGTGTCCAAAACATACGGCCGCAGGTCAGATGATACGACTACAAAATCTATCATCGACCTGCGACCTAGGCTGCCCTGGTACCAAGTGTACCGGTGGGCATCCTTATGTTCGAACATGGTGTTCGTTATGGCCAAACTGCGGCTTGCACAGAAGTCCAATAACAAAACACCGCTCGAGTTCAGATTAGGTGGGCCGTTCCTCCCAATCACACCCCTCCAGGTCAAGCTGTCATTGCCCACGTGAGCATTGAAGTCCCCCAGCGGGACAATGGAGTCCCCTGATGGAGCACTATCTAGCACTCGTCCCAGGGACTCCAAAAAGGGTGGGTACTCTGAACTGATATTTGGCCCATAAGCACAAACAACAGTCAGGATCCGTTCCCCGACCCGAAGGCGCAAGGAAGCTACCCTCTTGTCCCCCGGGGTAAACCCCAACACACAGGCAGAGAGTCTCGGGGCTAACACAAAGCCAACCCCAGCCCTCCGCCTCTCACCCAGAGCAACTCCAGCAACGTAGAGTGTCCAACCCCTCTCCAGGTCTCGGGTTCCCGAGCCAATGCAATGTGTCGAGGTGAGTCCGACTATATCTAGCCGGTACCGCTCAACCTCTGCCACAAGCTCCGGCTCCTTCCCCGCCAGCGAGGTGACGTTCCATGTCCCAAAAACTAGTTTTCTTGTCCGGGGATTGGACCGCCAAGGCTCCCGCCTTGGTCTGCCACCCGATTCGCATTGCACCGGACCCTTCATGTTCCTCCTGCGGGTGGTGGGTCCACAGTTGGACGAGCCCATGTATCCGGTTCGGGCTGGGCCCGGCCGGGCCCCATGGGCGAAAGCCCGGCCACCAGGCGCTCGCTCACGGGCCCCAACCCCAGGCCTGGCTCCAGGGTGGGACCCCGGTAACCCTCCGGGCCGGGTACTCCGACTCTTTGTTTTAACCGCCATGAAAGATCCTTCGAACCGTTCTTTGTCTCACCCTTCACCTAAGACCAATTTGTCATGGGAGACCCTACCAGGGGCACTAAGTGCCCCCAGACAACATAGCTCCTAGGATCATTAGGGCACTCAAACTCCTCCACCACGATAAGGTGACGGTTCAAGGAGGAGTGATCTCCTCCTTGAACCGACTTGTGTGTATTTGTATTTATATTGTGTACATGTCTTTCTGAAACTTAACATGCACTCATTTGTCCCTCGTTCTCCTCCACCTCTTTATGCAGTCCACAACCTCCAAACCCACGTTTTTCACAAATTCCTTCCATGAAGAAAAAGTCTACAACTCCTGTTAGTGCTCCTAGTGTTAGTGCATGTCTTTGTCACCCGCTGTCACCCGCCTGCGTGGACAGATGATGGCGTTGCGTGTCTCTACGGCTGCAGATGAAGAAGGTCGACATCTTAGAGCTTTTTTGTATTTGTGGATTCAAACTGATCTCATAGAAGGGTGAGCTGGAATCATGGAATCGGTGCCCGAACACCCAAGAGCCTGTTTGCTTCAGTAAAAAAAAACAGACAAATATGGTTGAGTAGACAGTGTGCTGCTTTGAAAAGCTTCAACATAATCACAACACGCTACCCGAACAGTGAAAACTTTCTAGACTGAATTTGAAAACAGAGGCAGATCTCTCATGCTGATGGAAATGGTAACGCAGCAGAGTAAACATGTTTCTGTCCTAGTTTAGACTTTCACACTAAAACACTCCTCAATGAGCAATCTCACTTCTTCAAATGTTTTTAGCTCCACTACATCACATATTCTCGGTTTAACCCCCCTGAATCCCACCCCACAACCTCCCTTAATTATTCATCCTTCATGGTGATCGAGCTATCTGTGGCCCCCTGAGGATGAACCATATGGATTTCTGCTGAGGACTACAGTATAATCTCTGCACCCATAAAGCCTGAGAATGTTAGCATCAAAACAGAATTCAGTTTCACAATCGACTCACACTTTCTGGTGAAGCAGTCACACATCCGAGCCTTTGCTGAAACGTCTGTAGCTTTTGTCCTGCTGCACACTCACTGTTAGCTGTCTCCTTCTATCGGTGCCATGTTGAAAGGTGAATCTGCTGCCCATCTTCAGCTTTCTGACAGAGGGTAGCAGGTCTTCTTCAAGAGTTTGAAGGTATTTTGACCCATCCAGGTTTCCTTCTACCCGAACGAGAGCCCCAGCCCCTGAGCCAGAGAAACACCCCCACAACAGGATGCTGTCACCTCCATGCTTTACTGTAGGGATGGTGTGTTGTGGATGGTGAGGTGTGATGGGGTTACAACAGGTGTACCGTGTGGTGTTCAGTTTTGGTCTCTTCTGAGCATCAGACCTTTTCCATTTGCCATCAGAGTCTTCAAAGAGCATTCTGGCAAAGCTCAACCCAGCTTTAACGTGGCCTTTCCTGAGAAGTGGCTCTTTCCTTGTGACCCTCCTGAACAAATTACATCTGTGAAGCGCTTGTGGAGTTGTTGTCACATGCACAGAATGACCACTCTTTGTTATGACGTCCTGTAACTCCTCCAGAGTGGCCATCGGCCTCTTGGTAGCTTCTCCACTCTGACCTTGGCCTGGATGACAGAGCTCCTCCACTGAGCCTGAGCCTGTCCACCTTCTGGAGCATCATTTATGCTGCTGGGTTTCAGGAACTTGTTCTTTAATTCCTGATCTCACAACCACAAGTGAGTACTGGAGAAGCAGACCGAATACCTTTGCCTTTTGACTAAGCTCCTCCTTCACCACATCAGACTGGAGCAATGCCTTCATTACTGCTGATGAAACCCTGATCTGTTGCTCCATCCCACCATCAGTTGCAAACAAGACACCAAGAGATCACCTGCTCCATATCTACTGAGACACACTCCTGCTGCTTCGCACACAGCTGTGAACGCCTCGGTGCATTCTGAAGGTCTTGGATTATGAAATCAAGTAACCATCCCAGCAGAGCTGAAACCCACAGCGTTCCAAACCAGGACCCCCTTCCCATGACGACAGCCTGTGATTCTGTTACAGTTTTACTCAGTGGCTAAAACACAAAAATCCGTTGACTGAAGAAAGTCCTCAGTTGCTTGAACTCATTAAGCTAACTGCTGAGCCTGTTGTCAAAACCTTAAACCATTTCACACGGTTTAGCAGAACTCTGAACACATTCTTCACTCTAATGTACACGTCGTCCGTAACGGTAAACACAAGCGGCACATTTACCCATAACAAGAGCACAAATGTCATTGGTTGAACACAATCAGTCAAAACAGATCTCACTTGTTTCAGATGATGTGACGACCAATATAAGCAAGTTCAGAGAGCAGACAGGTTGTTGAAGGTGGGAATGAGAAAGTGTGACAACGGATAGAAGAATTCATGTGAGAGGACGAGGGCGGTGCGTATGCGAGGTGGGGGATGAGGACGAGGGCAAGAAAGAGAAAGAGGAGGATGAAGAGGAAGAGCAAGACAAAGAGTGGAAATATCCAATGAAATCTGAGCAACAACCATAGACCATGTTGTTGTCCGTGGGCTCGCAACGAGGGAAGCAGGACTTAGAGAGCAACCCAGTTTGAGCCTCAGGAGGGAAAATGTTGCATGTGATGTCGATGAAGTGCTGTGGCCTGACCCAGCCCACAGACAAGAAGAGGCCCATTGATGACATGTTTAGTCCTTTAAAGTTTTTCATTTCATCTATTTTTTCACTGTCATTGAACACTGTAGCACATGGACTGCAGGCTGTATATGGTACAATAAACAAATTGTATGGCCCGGAACTTTGTGCTTTCTATTTATTGGTGTATTGTTTACTGACTGCTTGATGGTGTATGTAATTTACAGTAATCTGTTTATGATTTGAGAGGAGTGTTTGATTTTGAGCACAGCTAAAACAGTTTTGAGGTGAAAGTTTGATTTTGCAAGAGGAATGAGAGGTTTTGTGTTTAATGTTTGGAGAAAAGGGATCAAGGTTTCAGGAATTGTGCTTTAGCAACTGAGAAAAACTGTAATAAGTGGACCACATGTGATAGTTTTACCGAACTGGTTCTGCTGTAACTCAGTCACACCTGATCTCTATCAGGACAAACACGTTGGGCCATTTTATCATCCTTAAGCTCCACCCGCCTCGCTCCACCGCTCGGCCTTCACACGTCTGCAGCCACACAGCCACCAGAAACGCCTTTTTGTGTTGTGTGTGTGTGTGTGTGGGAGCTCCTTTAGCTCTGTGTCTGTAGGATTGAGCAGCAAACTGTTCCTGTCTTCAAAGCAGTCCTGGAGTTGTGATGTGCATGTCTGAACCTTATTCTTCACTGTCTTTGAAAGGTTTTGCTTTCATGAGTAAATAGTGTGTTAAAGGAGTCAAAGCCAGAGGAAGCAGGAGTTAGACTGAGGTATGGATTAAAGTGTGACTCTGTTTGTCTCAGGTCGCCGCTGAGGCAGAACAGATGGAACACAGTTCAGAGGTCAGGACATTCACTCCTGTTTTACTGCTGCCTGGCTGGGAGACTGTCCTGGACGGTGTATTAGCTAACTTAGCATTAGCTTGTGAATTAAGTTTTTTGACTTCAGTACTTACAGATCACTCAGATTCGTGCATCGGCTCTACTTTGTACCCACCAAGTCGCCTGGCCATCCAGGAGCCTTCAAACCGTCTATGGCATGGATTCAATTCAGCGTTTCAGCTGCTTTAAACAAATTAGGATGAAGGGATTAATTGTTTATCAACGAGACCAATACGTGTGCAGGTGAATTTTTTGGTAGGGACGATGTCCTTTTATCACCTTGGTGCAGGGTGACCAAATCCCAACTTGCCAAATGTGGGACAGAGGTACAAAGTGTGGGACAACGTGAAGTTCCAATGAGGAAAAACATCAGATTCTAATCTCTAAAAGACGTCAGATCTAATCTAATAATAGAGTTTCTTAGGGTTACTTTATTCTGAGAATAAGTGATGAAAGCTTCCATTTATTCTCTCATTATTTCGTCACTGTGCTTCAAGGGGCTCAGCGTGTACGCAGGAAACCGCAGCACCTTGTTTGTGTGAGAGTCTCCATTGTCTTCATCATGGACCTGTCTAATTACTGGAAAACCTGCTTTTGCGGGGCATCTGGTCACACCTACCTAGTGACCAGTGGCAGCTGGTGAATTTTTTTTTGGGTGGGGAGAAATTTAAGGAAAAGAACATGCCAGCTGAGATTTGCATGACCTTTTATGGGAAGGTGCATATGAATAACGAGGTTTTATAATAAATGTGTACTATTAACATGTTTCTCATCGATTTGCTTCCTTACACATGGTTTGTGGGCTGAAAATAAACTGTTTATCTGGGAAAAAAAAACAATCTTAAAAGAAATTGTAACGTCTATAGTCACATTCCTGTTTTTTTTAACCAACAAAATTCAAGCAGGCAACCATCCTTAAGCTGAATGTATCTAAAATAGCCTCAATGCTCATAATTCTACAGTTTCTCAGTTGCTAAAGCACAATTCCTGAAACCTTGCTCCCTTTTCTCCAAACATTAAACACAAAACCTCTCATTCCTCTTGCAAAAGCAAACTTTCTGTCACGACCAGAACTTGGAAGACCCGTGATGACACCAAACACAGTAAAAGTTTATTAAAAAGTCTTTATTGATGTAGCGCTACCAGAGGAGGGCGAGGCAGGAGACAGAGTCGGAGAGGAGGCGTGGGTCAGAACCAGATCGGGACAAGCAGGTACATGGAGCAGGCTGGAGACGTGGTAGAAGACAGGCGAGGGTCGTGGTAGCAGGCAGAGTTCAAGGCAGGGGTTCAGGCGTGAAAACGAGGTCCAGAGGCTGTGAAGGCAAGGTGCAAGCCTGGAAGATCTACTAACAAAAAGTGTTCAATAATCTGGCTGGGGACTGGTGGCTGGCTGGTGAATATATAGCAGGGGGAGCAGGTGTGTGTAATGAGCTGATGACAGGGACAGGTGAGAGGAATGAAGTGGCTGAGGGCTTGATGAGGAGGCAGCAGAGGAGTGGGAGTCATGACACTTTCACCTCAAAACTGTTTTAGCTGTGCTCAAAATCAAACACTCCTCTCCACGTGCGCGTGTGTGTGTTTGTGCGTGTGCGTGCGTGTGTGTGTGTGTTTGCATGTTTGTGTGTGTGTGTATGTTTTTGTGTGTGTGTGTGTGTGTGTGTGTGTATGTTTGTGTGTGTGTGTGTGTGTGTGTGTGTGCGCACGTGTGTGTGTGTGTGTGCATGTTTGTGTGTGTGCATGTTTGTCTGTGTGTGTGTGTGGGTGTGTGTGTGTGTGTGTGTGTGTGTGCCTGTGTGTGTGTGTGTGTCTGTCAGCAGATATGTCCATCTTGCCCTAAGAGGAGGAGAAAGTTCATCCTGACCTGCTATGGTTCACCTCAGCTAATATGCTAACATGAGAAAAGTAATCCCATAATGATATCTAAACCCTCACTAGTGAGCAGTTAGCTGAAACTATTTCATGCTATCCTCCACTTTCCGCTGTGTGCTTGTTTGTGAACTTGTTATAAGAGAGCCACTGTCTTCCTGCATTTCCTGTGCAATAATGGTTTAAACCAAGTTAGGCAGGTGCATACATCTGGACGCTGTTGATTATTGGAACTCAAAATTGGTTTGGTCAGCTCAGTGACCTTTGACCTCCACACACAGGTGAATCCAGTTAATTGAAGGGGTCTAATTGTAAGTTTCCCTCCTCTATAAATATCCTCTGAAGAGCAGCAACATGGGGTCTCAGAGCAACTCTCACATGGACTGAAAACAAAGATTGTTCACCATCATGGTTTCGGGAAGGATACAGAAAGCTGTCTCAGCTGTCTGTTTCCACAGTTAGGAACATATTGAGGAAATGGAAGACCACAGGCACAGTTTAAGTTGAGAAAAATCTCAGATAAACAGAAGAGAAGAATGGTGAGGACAGTCAGAGTCAACCACAGACCAGCACCAAAGACCTACAACATCCTCTTGCTGCAGATGGAGTCACTGTGCATCGTTCAACTATTCGGTGCACTTTACACAAGGAGATGCTGCATGTGAGAGTGATGCGGAGGAAGCCTTTTCTCCACCCACAGCCCAAACAGAGCTGCTTGAGGTCTGCTAAAGTACATCTGGACAAGCCAGCTTCATTCTGGAATACGGTGCTGCAGACTGATGAAACTGAGTTATTTGGGCATAACAAGGGCGTTATGCATGGAGGAACAAGAACGCAGCATTCCAGTTAAAACACCTGCTACCTACAGTAAAACATGGTGGTGGTGCAATCATGCTGTGGGCTGTGTGGCCAGTTCAGGGGCTGCTCAGGATAACCCAAAGCTAACGCGGAGGTGGGAGCCGAGCTAACGGATGTAGCCACCTAGCTACAACCGGAGCTAACGCTGTGGAACACCCATTGACTGCATGGAGTTCAGGTGGAGGTTTGCTGCGCTTTTTCATGAGGAGTACCTTTCTATGAATAAAAAATATAAAATCGGTTCATCGGTAATGAACGGATAACACTCGAAACAGGCTGATTCTTTCTAATGTTATTAGTAAGTATAATCTTTGTTTTGGTAGTTTTGGTGTTGATGTCATCATAGAGCGGAACTCTTCAAAAACCAGAAAAAACACTCAAAAACGCTGGCAGCGAAGGGCTTTTCTGATCAGGAAACAGCTGGCAGTGAATGAGTTAAGCAATGACAGGCAGTTTCACCCTCCCATCCCAGTCAGATTTAAGAAGTCCAGCTGCCTTCATTCGAACCCCTTTGGAAGACCCAATAAGGGTTTTATTTGTCCATCAGTTCATCCATTCATACATACCTTCATCTGGTCATTTAGTCATTTTGAACAAGGCCAGAACCGTCTGCATCAACAGGAGTCCACACCAACGAAAATCCTTTTAGAATGATCAGGTACGAATCCCCTTAGTTTACATGGAGTGGGCGGAGCTTAAGGCATGTTCTGGAACCAACCACCAGGGGGTGTTTCCTGGGTCTAGTTTTTCTATGTGCTGCTTTTGAGGCTGAGAAAAAGATCAGAGATCATACAAACACCATTTGGTGTAATTTTACACAGAAATGTTTCATAAAGTTCAGAGTTTATTATATTTGTAGCAGATAAAACAAATCATGTTTATTTTGATTTTATTGAGTTTTGTTATGTTTGTTTGTTGAGGTTGTGGAATGAGCGGAGCATGAGAGTCAGGATAAAGATCTGGAATGAGAGAGTGAGGCCTGGAGGAGCTCCACTGTATTTGACCTAGATCCCCTCCAACAGGGCTTGTTTTTATGGACACGGAGAGCAACGTGATTTGTCTGCAAATTCAACTCACAAGGCACTCCTCATCAAATATTTATCCTCATTTTAGATTCAGAGCAGTGAGTGTGAGGAGCGCGCGGGCTGCATGTGCGTAGATGCATCGCTCTGTTTCTCTGGCTGCGTCTGTACAGCCGTCCATCCAGCGCTCACCTGTGCTCTGTTTTGTGAGATTAAAGCGGGTCTGATGCTGAGTGTTAAGCAGCCTGCTGTCTGGTCTCATCTCAGCCTCTATCACAGACGTAACCATGGGACTGTCGCACTCTGCTCTGCCCTCAGGATAGCAGCATTCAGCTCCGCTACTAACTTCACCAGCTTTCTCCGTCACACTCTCTCTCTGGCTCATATTCTAACTGTATCTGTGTCTTTCATCTCCTTGTCTGTTCTTAACACTGAACTCAGCAGGAAGGGGAACATAAATACGGATGTACTCATGTAATGATTTAGTTTTGTGTCTGGTGTCGATCGGGACCTGCAGTGGTTACAAGGACTTTATTTTTCCAGTTTCCTGAGAGAAAAGCACCAACTGTTCTTTACCGGACTGGACCATTCTGCTCCTGTTTGCAGTCATCCGTTGTAAACCTTGCAGGGCAGCTAAAACTTATGGCTTAACTTCCCTGTTTGGCCTGAAATTCACCTTTTGATGATGCCACCCCACCCAGCTGAAAGCCCCACGGTGCTAACACAGCCCCTTCCTTTCTGCAGCACCCTGTCTCCATGATCCATCCCCAAAGGGTTCACTTCCGTTTTCATGTCTTTGTAGTCTCAGCATAATGAATCCCATGAGTTTGGGTAACAGCAGCGATTGGGTGGTTTCTCGTAGAAGGTTTTAGTGACGCCATGTTGTGATAGTAAAATAGGACAAGGCAGAAGAAAGAGGACAGTCCCTTCAACTTGTTTCTGTGCATCAGGCGAGTCCTGCTGAAGTGGGGCAACGATGACAGACTGTTGATTGGGCTGACAGCAGTGAGAGGTTCTGTTAGGATTTAAAGCTTTTGGGCATAAATGCACATAGTAACCGTCTCCAAGACCCAAGACCAAGGTGGATGTATGCTGAGGCTTCATTTATGAAGCTGCCTACACACACTAAGCAGGTCTGCACACAACGTGAGTCATTTCTTCAAAAACTTTGTGGTTGATAAAGAAAATGTTCAAGCAAACTGACCCTGGTGACTGGCAGCTCAGCTGGTGCGACAGGATTTAAAGGAGTGCTTCAGTCGTTTAATTCAGTGGTTCCCAACCTTTTTCCCAAGGGACCCCCTTTTTTACCAGTAAAATTTTTGACGACCCCCTCCCATTCTCTCTTCCAGTACAAACAGTATTAAGAAATGATAAAATTGTTCAAGCACATTTTAATATGCTTTGATTCAATAGATAACAGTAATAGTAGGCTCCAGTACAGAACAAAGTCATTAACAAAACCAAACAGAGCATAATGTGCTTGACAGTTTGTATTACTTTTCTGAACACATTGTTTCTTGTAAACACTGATAAATCAATCATTCCTTTCAATAAATGTTTGACACATAAAAAATACACTGAGCAAAATGTACTTAAATGTGTATATTTAAGTAAACGCAGCAAAAGACTCATTGCCCCGAAATGCAGAACTGACCGCCACAGGAAATCCTTCGTACCGGTGGCAATAGGATTGTTTAACTCTTTCTCAACCTGTAGGTGATTCTCCTAATACCTTTACCTAGGTTATTCTGTTCCCTCCCAGACTGTGCAATATTACCCAAGAGTTCTGATTGTAAATATGTTTTTATCCCCCATCATATCATATGCTGCTACTACCCCTTATTCTATTATACAATACTTTAATCACTTTTGTGAATCGCCTGCACCGACGGCTTAGTTACTTATTCACAAGGATGCAGTCATGTATTTAATTATTGAGATATGCGATTGTTTGTTTTGCACTATCCTACAGGGTACTAATGTAGTTCATTTTTCACTGTATATATTGTTATATATTGTATATCATATTTCTATTTCACCTGTTCCTTTGTCTCTCCTACTGCTTTGAGCATGTACATGACACAAGATTTTCCCTCAGGATAAATGAAGTTGTTCTTATCTTATCTTATATTACTGTTTATACTAGATTATTTACTGTAAACGCTGTGATTAATCAACCAGTCCTATCTTTAATGAACTTTTGACACTTGAAAATAAAACAGTGAGCTGAGCAAAATGTTCTTAAAGTGTGTTACTTTTCTGTACTAATTATTTCCTGTCTTAATATCAGTAAACTTTTCACTCATGAAAAAAATGTGAGCAAAATGTAGGCTATAAACAAGTAATAAATGAAGTTTTAACCCCTTAAAGTGGAGAGGTCCTGGCGACCCACTGAGAGGCTTTGGCGCCCCCTTGTGGGGGTCGGGACCCCCAGATTAGGAACCACTGGTTTAATTGATGCTAGTGCAGTGGTCTCTAGTAGGATTAGATGCTTTGTAAGTCGTACTTTGGATACAAAAGCCCTGGCGCTCCTGTTCCAGGATCTAGAACTAAGCCAGATCACAGCTGAGCTGCAGACGGCGGGATCTGGACTCTTATTTCCTGATATTTGGACGTCTCTCCTCTGATTGGCTAACAGCATCACAACTCTACCACTGTAACGTTGATGTTTTATCTCCACAAATAACACAAGCCTAGATGAGTTCTGCTGTGTGATGGAGTTGCTAATGCTAACAGTTAGCTTCTACTAGCATGACGTTCTCTACTGTTTCCTGGACGCTAAACCCACAACAGCCTTCCCCGTTGTGAGCCAAGATGGGCAAGTCCATGACTGTTAAGTTAAAGATTTTCTAATCCTAGAGTTTCACAGTCTATTTTCTATCAGAAGCGGATGCAGGAGATAGGTAAACCTCCTGGGTGGTTGGGATTAGGGTTACCTGCTTGATTCTTCGTGTGAGCGCTTGTGAATATCTACAGCACTGACTGGGTTGGTCATGTTCCCGTACGTACACCGAGCATCATTCTGAAGGACCCATCACTTCTGCAGCAGAGCATGGAACCATGCTGACCATGAGGCTCAGCAGTCTGGTTCTGACCCGGATACAAAACCTCTGGTTAAAAGGATATTCCCAGAGGTGTGGCCAAGTCACTGCTTTGCAAGTCACAAGTAGTCCCAAGGCTTTCTGGTCTTGAAAGATCCAAGGAGCTTCTTACAGCTTAAAGCTTCATTTATTTGCTCGAATAAGCAGGAAGTGCAACTGAAGTTGATTATTAACAAAGAGCTGCTGCAGTTAGCCGTACAAGATCACACCCAGAACCAAGAATGATTCATGATTTTTGTCCATGTCGTGCCACTTTTGTGCTAAAATATCAAATGTGCTCAAGTCATCATCAAGTCAACAGATGCAAGTCGATTCAAGTCGCAAGTCATTGGCGTTCAAGTCCGAGTCAAGTCGTAAGTCTTTATAGATTTTATCAAATCAAGTCAGAAGTTATTAAAAGAATGACTCGAGTCTGATTCGAGTCCAAGTCATGTGACTCGAGTCCACACCTCTGGACATTCCACTCCTAAAGTGATGCTTCGTCATCATCCCCAGAGCTAGAAGAATTAGGCTAAAATGGTTTTTCACACTTTAGAAAATAAAACAGAAATTACTGATCTACTGTAAGTGTTGCGACAGGAAGTGAAGTAAATGAATCGGTTGGCCTTGAAAGCAGAGGGATGGCGCTGGAGAGCAAACTAAAGAAACCTTCTCATTCTGGTGTTCAGCCTTTTCTTGGTGAATTCAGCGCTGTGGGTGAGGGCGGTGTCCTGACTGAGCATCCCTGTCTGCTGTAGCCGTGGTGATTCCTCTCTGGATTGCTGTCAGTGGGAAGCTTCAGCACACAACTCCACCTCGGTTTCCTCTGATCCCTGAAGTCTTTCTCACAATCTGATTCCGTCCTCTCACCCCCCACCCACCTCCGTCAGAATGTCTCTCATCCTCCACACACTCCCTGCTTCTCTTCCTGCCTTTTCTTGCTGGTTTCCTTTTATTCATCTCATTTTTCTTTGTGCTGCCTTCTCTGTCTCCTGGATATCTAATAAGCATTCAGTGGCAACACGTCTGATTTCTCACCCTCACTCCCCTCAAATACACACCAAACACCCACCCCCATCCCTCTCTGCAGCCTCCCATTGTATCCTAGCAACCAAACTTTACAAGTGGTAGTAACATCAGTCTGGAGTTGATTGTTTTAGGATTGTTGTGGGTCAGTGGTATGTAGAACTTCTCTCCCATAGATCCATAAAGAAGCACCACGACCGATGCGATCGAGTCTTTAAACCACCGTCAGCTCAACCAGCTCACCCTGCCAATAATCTGCACACAGAAATGAAGAAGCTAATCCCCTCTTCAGCTTTCTATAAAATAAGATCTGTGGATTCTGACAAAATGCTTTTGTTTAATTACCATAAATGTCCTCCGACTGAGATGAGCAGCAAACGTTCTGGGGGTGTGTGAAGATGCATCACCGCTGCTTCGTCATGCGTGTAATGTGTTTAGGATCAAAGCATATTGAGTCTCTTCAAAAATATTTGTGTCTGTGGGCTGTGATTGCTATCCTGCAGGAACAACGCAGGCTTTTATTTCCAACTTCTCTTACATTTGCACCAGGGCTGTGAGAGTGAGATGCACGTCATCGCCTTCACACGCCATACCAACAACCCCTCGCGCTGAAAAACGCAGAGCCCCTCTCTCATACCGGGTGTAGCGTCACCGAAGGTCCTCTAATTTGTGGCAAAGGGCACATTTACCCAGCTGGGTCAAGCTGGGTCAAACAGTACTTTTAAATCCACAGATTAACTCAAGGAGCCACGATGTCTGGAAGATCATATCCATATCTGCTGCTGTTCCATCCCAGGAGGAGGACACTTCAAGTCACGATGATAATAATTAGATAATAATTAATAAAACTCATTGGTTTTATTACTGTTTAATGTAACCATCATAAATGATCACTTGGTTCAGTATAAAGGTATTTTAATTACATGAAATGAATTATTATGCATTGGGAATAATAATGATTAATTATAATAATGATTAATTATAATAATGATTATGATGACAGTAAAAGATGTGTTCAGCAAAGAAGGTCAAGTTCACCTTATCCAGCAAACACAGAGTCCAGATAAACGATAACTGCAACACATGTTTTTGTCGCATGATCAAAGCTTTCTTCCTGAGAGAGTGGGAGTGTCCTGTCAGCTTGGTAAAACTGTAACCATCACCAGCTTCAAGTCAGTTCTTGAACCAACACCACGGAGGAAGGGAACGGCCGTCCCTAAACCTCCACCTGCTGTTCCAGTCACGCCGACAAGGATAGCTAAGAATAAATGAAACTGTAACCAGCTAACGAAAACTCTACCCAGAGTTGTTGATTTCTGAGTTAAGTTAAGACGAAAAACTCCTTCAGAGTTACGGACTTTGAGACGTCAATAGTTCATCAGTCGTGTGACCCACGGAGACAACCCAGGACTGATTTGGTCCTTCTACCATCCTCATGCCCGAAGGAAATCATCTCCACTTGACATCTTGGATCCGAAAGGGGGTATCTGGAAATGGGTGAGGTAGACACTAATCAACAGATGACGTTTGATGCTGTTCTCTCTAAATAACTCAGTTAGCCACAAAACATCATATCATCCAGAACGTTTCCTACTCTCTGAAAGAAACCTTCTAATAATTCCATTCACGCATTCAAACTCGTATTTTCATTCAGCTTCCATCCAGCCACAGGTTTGCTTTTAAAACAAGTTTAATATCAAAGCTGTTAAAAATTGTCATTAAAACTGCCATTCATGAATTGTCGTTTATAATTGTCATTTCAAACCTGTAAGTTTAAAATTGTTCGTAATAAATTCCTTCATTTTTAAACTTGCCTCATTAGTGAAACGAAACACAGAAGAGGAATAATATTTCTGGTTATTTGAAAGCAAATATTCCTAGCTTCTGATTCAAAATAACTTTTGCTATTAAATTTAATTATCTAAATTAAACATTAATCCTTGGATCAAAATTAAGCCAAACAGGTTGGTGTACGAACTTAGATCGATGTATAAGTATCCGGGATATTTGTCTATGATCTAAGCCTCATAGGTTAATCTGATTGGTCATTTTTCGGAATCTCCAACTGAATAGCAACAGAGTTGATTCCAGTGTGTGGTTTAATTCTCCGCTACATAATTGGCGAGCCAGCCAGGATCCGCTACACTGGATTTTAGCAAAAAAACAAAAAAAAAAAAACAAGAATTTCTTTTTAAAGATGGACACTTTCAACTTGTGTGTTTGCACAAGTTTTAGAATTGAAATGAGGTTGGAGGGTGAAACATAAATGCTGCAGCCCCGCAGAACCTCAGAAAAGACATCCAGAAGAATTGTTGGCCTTTGAACAGAGTTAGTTAACCTCAGAGTGGAGGCAAACAGTGTTGTAACCCGGACATGTGGCCAACAGTAGCGCTGCTTCATCGTCCCCAACAGTAGAAACTTCTCCTAACTTCCAGAGTTTTCGTGTGAAAGAGGCTGTTCTGAGAGCAGAGTGGTCAAAACCATCTCCCTCCATAGAGTCAGGGTGGCGTTCTGTGCAGATTTCACCACTGAGGTGAGCAGGCTGATGAGGAATGGAGAGAACTCAAAAAGGCGAAACCGAACCAGAGTCCGGGTCCACTGCGGGGTGGGTGGGGGTGGGTGGGGGAGTGAATAATCCAAGAGATGAAGAGTAGAGTCTCACGTGTGGAATGGCAGATCAGGACGGGTCTTGGTGGAGTGAGAGGATAATCTGTCAGATGAAACTCCACTTCTAGAAACAGCAAACCTGTTACACTCCTACCCCTAAAAATACCATTGGCTCTGATTTTAACCACCTTAAGCCATCAAACTGTACAAAAACCTAATGTGGACGTCCTACAAATGTGGTCTGGACTGATGGACTCAATATAGACATGATCTGCACATCCATGCCACGTTGACTGTTTGCAGGGACCTGCTGCTCGGTTTTCCATTTAGGATTTTTGATCCAAGACTAAAATTTGGAAGCCTGGGATCCAAAACCCAAACCATAAAAAGGAAATATATTCTGTTTCTTGAATCAGATTCAAAAGCATGTGGATGTTTGGAAGGTTTTATTACAGGAGACCAAACACAGCTGCTCCGAAACAAAAGAAAACGTTTTAAAGCTAATGCTGATCAGCTCAGACTGTACCTTCCACATGATGCCTAATAATATCATGACAGTAACACCGTGTGTTATTACAGTTTTTCTCAGCTGCTAAAGCACAATTCCTGAAACCTTGCTCCCTTTTCTCCAAACATTAAACACAAAACCTCTCATTCCTCTTGCAAAATCAAACTTTCACCTCAAAACTGTTTTAGCTGTGCTCAAAATCAAACACTCCTCTCAAATCATAAACAAATTACTGTAAATTGCATACACCTTCAAGCAGTCAGTAAAAAATATACCAAACAATATAAAGCACAAAGTTCCGGGCCATACAATTTGTTTATTGTACCATAAACAGCCTGCAGTCCGTGTGCTACAGTGTTAAACCAATGACATTTGTGCTCTTGTTATGGGTAAATGTGCCACTTGTGTTTACCGATATGGACGACGTGTACATGAGAGTGAAGAATGTGGTTAGAGTTCTGCTAAACCGTGTGAAATGGTTTAAGGTTTTGACAACGGGCTCAACAGTTAGCTTAACGAGTTCAAGCAACTGACAACTTTCTTCAGTCAACGGATTTTAGTGTTTTAGCCACTGAGTAAAACTGCAATAATTAAGTGTGAAATTTGTGGTGGGACGACTGGGCTGATTTAGGATGTGCTATCAACATATCACCAGCAGGAAACGCCAAATCACCATTCTTATGCATCACACAAACAGAGCAGTAACAGCAAAATTGTTCCAAAAACGTGCTTAATATTCAGCAATATATGCTAATCAGCATACAAAAAGCTTATTTCATGAAGTTAGAAGCATTAACTCAGTTGTTGCTGGGTTAACGTTAATATTCTGTGTTATAGTAAAAAAAATAACACTTTTTCACATGCAAGAAAGTGTTCCAAAGTCTCTGATGATTCCATCATTTTGCAGTTCTTCGTGATACTACTCAGCTGTAGTTATAGTACGTACTCAGATGTAGTTATACGTACTCAGCTGCAGTTATACGTACTATGCTGTAGTTATACGTACTCAGCTGTAGTTATACGTGCTCAGCTTTAGTTATACATACTCAGCTGTAGTCATATGTACTCAGCTGTAGTTGTACGTACTCAGCTGTAATTATACATGCTCAGCTGTAGTTATACGTACTCAGCTGTAGTTATACATATTCAGCTGTAGTTATATGTTCACAGCTGTAGTCATACGTACTCAGCTGTAGTTGTACGTACTCAGCTGTAGTCACACATTCTCAGCTGTAGTTATACGTACTCAGCTGTAGTTATACGTACTCAGCTGTAGTCATACATACTCAGCTGTAGTTATACGTACTCAGCTGTAGTTATACATACCCAGCTGTAGTTATACATACTCAGCTGTAGTTATACGTACTCAGCTGTAGTTATACATACTCAGCTGTAGTCATACATACTCAGCTGTTGTCATACGAGCTCAGCTGTAGTCATATGTGCTCAGCTGTAGTCATACGTGCTCAGCTGTAGTTATACGTATTCAGCTGTAGTTATACGTACTCAGCTGTAGTTATACGTACTCAGCTGTAGTCATACATACCCAGCTGTAGTCATACATACTCAGCTGTAGTTATACGTGCTCAGCTGTAGTCATACGTACTCAGCTGTAGTTACACGTGCTCGTCATACGTACTCAGCTGTAGTCATACGTACTCAGCTGTAGTTATACGTGCTCAGCTGTAGTTATACATACTCAGCTGTAGTCATACGTGCTCAGCTGTAGTTATACATACTCAGCTGTAGTCATACGTACTCAGGTGTAGTTATACTTACTCAGCTGTAGTTATATGTACTCAGCTGAAGTTATACGTGCTCAGCTGTAGTCATACGTACTCAGCTGTAGTCATACGTACTCAGCTGTAGTTACACGGGCTCATCATACGTACTCAGCTGTAGTCATACGTACTCAGCTGTAGTTATACGTACTCAGCTGTAGTTATACATACTCAGCTGTAGTCATACATACTCAGCTGTTGTCATACGAGCTCAGCTGTAGTCATGTGCTCAGCTGTAGTCATACGTGCTCAGCTGTAGTTATACGTGCTCAGCTGTAGTCATACGTACTCAGCTGTAATTATACATGCTCAGCTGTAATTGTACGTACTCAGCTGTAGTTATACGTATTCAGCTGTAGTTATACGTACTCAGCTGTAGTTATACGTACTCAGCTGTAGTTATACATACCCAGCTGTAGTCATACATACTCAGCTGTAGTTATACGTGCTCAGCTGTAGTCATACGTACTCAGCTGTAGTCATACGTACTCAGCTGTAGTTACACGTGCTCGTCATACGTACTCAGCTGTAGTCATACGTACTCAGCTGTAGTTATACGTGCTCAGCTGTAGTTATACATACTCAGCTGTAGTCATACGTGCTCAGCTGTAGTTATACATACTCAGCTGTAGTCATACGTAATCAGCTGTAGTTATACGTACTCAGGTGTAGTTATACTTACTCAGCTGTAGTTATATGTACTCAGCTGTAGTTATACGTACTCAGCTGTAGTCATACGTACTCAGCTGTAGTCATATGTGCTCAGCTGTAGTTATACGTGCTCAGCTGTAGTGATACGTACTCAGCTGTAGTTATACGTACTCAGCTGTAGTTAAACTTACTCAGCTGTAGTTATACGTACTCAGCTGTAGTTATATGTACTCAGCTGTAGTCATACGTACTCAGCTGTAGTTATACATACTCAGCTGTAGTCATACATACTCAGCTGTAGTCATATGTGCTCAGCTGTAGTCATACGAGCTCAGCTATAATTATATGTGCTCAGCTGTAGTCATACGTATTCAACTGTAGTCATACGTGCTCAGCTGTAGTCATACGTACTCAGCTGTAGTCATACGTACTCAGCTGTAGTTATACGTGCTCAGCTGTAGTCATACGTACTCAGCTGTAGTCATACGTACTCAGCTGTAGTTATACGTGCTCAGCTGTAGTCATACGTACTCAGCTGTAGTCATACGTACTCAGCTGTAGTCATACGTACTCAGCTGTAGTTATACATACTCAGCTGTAGTCATACATACTCAGCTGTAGTCATATGTGCTCAGCTGTAGTCATACGAGCTCAGCTGTAGTTATATGTACTCAGCTGTAGTCATACGTATTCAACTGTAGTCATACGTGCTCAGCTGTAGTTATACATGCTCAGCTGTAGTCATACGTACTCAGCTGTAGTCATACGTACTCAGCTGTAGTTATACGTGCTCAGCTGTAGTCATACGTACTCAGCTGTAGTCATACGTACTCAGCTGTAGTTATACGTGCTCTTCATACGTACTCAGCTGTAGTTATACGTGTTCAGCTGTAGTTATACGTACTCAGCTGTAGTCATACCTGCTCAGCTGTAGACATACGTACTCAGCTGTAGTTATACGTACTCAGCTGTACTCATACGTGCTCAGTTGTAGTCATACGTACTCAGCTGTAGTCATATGTACTCACCTGTAGTTATACATACTCAGCTCTAGTTATACGTACTCAGCTGTAGTCATACGTTCTCAGCTGTAGTTATATGTGCTCAGCTGTAGTTATACGTTCTTAGCTGTAGTTATACGTGCTCAGCTGTAATGATGCGTATTGAACTGTAGTCATATGTGTTCAACTGTGGTCATACGTGCTCGGCTCTAGTCATACGTGCTCAACTGTAGTCATACGTATTCAACTGTAGTCATACGTAGTCATCTGTAGTTATACCTACTCAGCTGTAAATATACGTACTCAGCTGTAGTTATACGTGCTCAGCTGTAGTTATACTTGCTCAGCTGTAGTGATACATACTCAGCTGTAGTTATACATTCTCAGCTGTAGTCATACGTACTCAGCTGTAGTCATATGTGCTCAGCTGTAGTTATACGTGCTCAGCTGTAGCTATACGTACTCAGCTGTAGTTTTGCATGCTCAGCTGTGGTGATACGTACTCAGCTGTAGTCATACATACTCAGCTGTAGTTATACGTACTCAGCTGTAGTTATACGTACTCAGCTGTAGTTATACATACCCAGCTGTAGTTATACGTACTCAGCTGTAGTCAAACGTACTCAGCTGTAGTTACACATACTCAGCTGTAGTCATACATACTCAGCTGTAGTCATATGTGCTCAGCTGTAGTTATACGTACTCAGCTGTAGTCATACATACTCAGCTGTAGTCATACGTATTCAACTGTAGTCAAAAGTGCTCAGCTGTAGTTATACGTGCTCAGCTGTAGTCATACGTACTCAGCTGTAGTCATACGTACTCAGCTGTAATTATACATGCTCAGCTGTAGTTATAAGTACTCAGCTGTAGTTATACGCATTCAGCTGTAGTTATATGTTCACAGCTGTAGTCATACGTACTCAGCTGTAGTCAAACGTACTCAGCTGTAGTTATACATACTCAGCTGTAGTCATACATACTCAGCTGTATTCATATGTGCTCAGCTGTAGTTATACATACTCAGCTGTAGTCATACGTGCTCAGCTGTAGTTATACATACTCAGCTGCAGTCATACGTACTCAGCTGTAGTTATACGTACTCAGCTGTAGTTATACTTACTCAGCTGTAGTTATATGTACTCAGCTGTAGTTATACGTACTCAGCTGTAGTCATACGTACTCAGCTGTAGTCATATGTGCTCAGCTGTAGTTATAAGTGCTCAGCTGTACTGATACGTACTCAGCTGTAGTTATACGTGCTCAGCTGTTGTTTAACGTACTCAGCTATAGTTATACATGCTCAGCTGTAGTGATACGTACTCAGCTGTAGTTATACGTGCTCAGCTGTAGTGATACGAACTCAGCTGTAGTTATACATACTCAGCTGTAGTTAAACTTACTCATCTGTAGTTATACGTACTCAGCTGTAGTCATACGTACTCAGCTGTAGTTATACATACTCAGCTGTAGTCATACATACTCAGCTGTAGTCATATGTGCTCAGCTGTAGTCATACGAGCTCAGCTGTAGTCATACGTACTCAGCTGTAGTCATACGTACTCAGCTGTAGTTATAAATGCTCAGCTGTAGTTATACGTACTCAGCTGTAGTCATACGTACTCAGCTGTAGTTATATGTGCTCGTCATACGTACTCAGCTGTAGTTATACGTGCTCAGCTGTAGTTATACGTGCTCAGCTGTAGTCATACGCACTCAGCTGTAGTTATACGTGCTCAGCTGTAGTCATACGTGCTCAGCTGTAGTCATACGTACTCAGCTGTAGTCATACTTACTCAGTTGTAGTTATACGTGCTTGTCAAACGTACTCAGCTGTAGTGATACGTACTCAGCTGTAGTTATACGTGCTCAGCTGTTGTTATACGTACTCAGCTGTAGTTATACATGCTCAGCTGTAGTGATGCCTACTCAACTGTAGTTATACGTGCTCAGCTGTAGTCATACGTACTCAGCTGTAGTCATACGTACTCAGCTGTAATTATACATGCTCAGCTGTAGTTATACGTACTCAGCTGTAGTTATACGCATTCAGCTGTAGTTATATGTTCACAGCTGTAGTCATACATACCCAGCTGTAGTCATACGTATTCAACTGTAGTCATACGTGCTCAGCTGTAGTTATACTTACTCAGCTGTAGTTATACGTACTCAGCTGTAGTTATACTTACTCAGCTGTAGTTATATGTACTCAGCTGTAGTTATACGTACTCAGCTGTACTCATACGTACTCAGCTGTAGTCATATGTGCTCAGCTGTAGTTATAAGTGCTCAGCTGTACTGATACGTACTCAGCTGTAGTTATACATGCTCAGCTGTTGTTATACGTACTCAGCTATAGTTATACATGCTCAGCTGTAGTGATACGTACTCAACTGTAGTTATACGTGCTCAGCTGTAGTGATACGAACTCAGCTGTAGTTATACATACTCAGCTGTAGTTAAACTTACTCATCTGTAGTTATACGTACTCAGCTGTAGTCATACGTACTCAGCTGTAGTTATACATACTCAGCTGTAGTCATACATACTCAGCTGTAGTCATATGTGCTCAGCTGTAGTCATACGAGCTCAGCTGTAGTCATACGTACTCAGCTGTAGTCATACGTACTCAGCTGTAGTTATACATGCTCAGCTGTAGTTATACGTACTCAGCTGTAGTCATACGTACTCAGCTGTAGTTATACGTGCTCGTCATACGTACTCAGCTGTAGTTATACGTGCTCAGCTGTAGTTATACGTGCTCAGCTGTAGTCATACGCACTCAGCTGTAGTTATACGTGCTCAGCTGTAGTCATACGTGCTCAGCTGTAGTCATACGTACTCAGCTGTAGTCATACTTACTCAGCTGTAGTTATACGTGCTTGTCATACGTACTCAGCTGTAGTGATACGTACTCAGCTGTAGTTATACGTGCTCAGCTGTTGTTATACGTACTCAGCTGTAGTTATACATGCTCAGCTGTAGTGATGCGTACTCAACTGTAGTTATACGTGCTCAGCTGTAGTCATACGTACTCAGCTGTAGTCATACGTACTCAGCTGTAATTATACATGCTCAGCTGTAGTTATACGTACTCAGCTGTAGTTATACGCATTCAGCTGTAGTTATATGTTCACAGCTGTAGTCATACGTACTCAGCTGTAGTTGTACGTACTCAGCTGTAGTCAAACATACTCAGCTGTAGTTATACGTACTCAGCTGTAGTTATACATACTCAGCTGTAGTCATACATACTCAGCTGTAGTTATATGTACTCAGCTGTAGTTGTACATACTCAGCTGTAGTCACACATACTCAGCTGTAGTTATACGTACTCAGCTGTAGTTATACGTACTCAGCTGTAGTCATACATACCCAGCTGTAGTCATACGTATTCAACTGTAGTCATACGTAATCAGCTGTAGTTATACGTGCTCAGCTGTAGTTATACGTACTCAGCTGTAGTTATACGTGCTCAGCTGTAGTCATACGTACTCGTCATACGTACTCAGCTGTAGTTATACGTGCTCGTCATACGTACTCAGCTATAGTTATACGTGCTCGTCATACGTACTCAGCTGTAGTCATATGTACTCAGCTGTAGTTATAAGTGCTCAGCTGTAGTTATACATACTCAGCTGTAGTCATACGTGCTCAGCTGTAGTTATACATACTCAGCTGTAGTCATACGTACTCAGCTGTAGTTATACGTACTCAGCTGTAGTTATACTTACTCAGCTGTAGTTATATGTACTCAGCTGTAGTTATATGTACTCAGCTGTAGTTATACGTACTCAGCTGTAGTCATACGTACTCAGCTGTAGTCATATGTGCTCAGCTGTAGTTATACGTGCTCAGCTGAAGTGATACGTACTCAGCTGTAGTTACACGTGCTCAGCTGTTGTTATACGTACTCAGCTATAGTTACACATGCTCAGCTGTAGTGATACATACTCAGCTGTAGTCATACGTGCTCAGCTGTAGTGATACGTACTCAGCTGTAGTCATACGTGCTCTGCTGTAGTTATACGTGCTCAGCTGTAGTCATACGTACTCAGCTGTAGTCATACGTACTCAGCTGTAGTTATACATGCTCAGCTGTAGTCATACGTACTCAGCTGTAGTCATACGTACTGAGCTGTAGTTATACGTGCTCAGCTGTAGTCATACGTACTCAGCTGTAGTTATACATACTCAGCTGTAGTCATACATACTCAGCTGTAGTCATACGAGCTCAGCTGTAGTCATACGTACTCAGCTGTAGTCATACGTACTCAGCTGTAGTCATACGTACTCAGCTGTAGTCATACGTACTCAGCTGTAGTCATACGTACTCAACTGTAGTCATACGTGCTCAGCTGTAGTCATACGTACTCAGCTGTAGTCATAAGTACTCAGCTGTAGTTATACATGCTCAGCTGTAGTCATACGTACTCAGCTGTAGTAATACGTACTCAGCTGTAGTTATACGTGCTCAGCTGTTGTCATGCGTACTCAGCTGTAGTTATACATACTCAGCTGTAGTCATACATACTCAGCTGTAGTCATACGAGCTCAGCTGTAGTCATACCTATTCAACTGTAGTCATACGTACTCAGCTGTAAATATAAATACTCAGCTGTAGTTATACATACTCACCTGTAGTCATACGTACTCAGCTGTAGTTATACGTGCTCAGCTGTAGTCATACGTACTCAGCTGTAGTCATACATACTCAGCTGTAGTTATACGTGCTCAGCTGTAGTCATACGTACTCAGCTGTAGTTATACATACTCAGCTGTAGTTATACATACTCACCTGTAGTCATACGTACTCAGCTGTAGTTATACGTGCTAAGCTGTAGTCATACGTACTCAGCTGTAGTCATACGTACTCAGCTGTAGTTATAAGTGCTCAGCTGTAGTCATACGTACTCAGCTGTAGTCATACGTACTCAGCTGTAGTTATACGTGCTCAGCTGTAGTCATACGTACTCAGCTGTAGTCATACATACTCAGCTGTAGTTATACATACTCAGCTGTAGTTATACATACTCACCTGTAGTCATACGTACTCAGCTGTAGTTATACGTGCTCAGCTGTAGTCATACGTACTCAGCTGTAGTCATACGTACTCAGCTGTAGTTATAAGTGCTCAGCTGTAGTCATACGTACTCAGCTGTAGTTATACATACTCAGCTGTAGTCATACGTACTCAGCTGTAGTCATACGTACTCAGCTGTAGTTATACGTGCTCAGCTGTAGTCATACGTACTCAGCTGTAGTTATACATACTCAGCTGTAGTCATACATACTCAGCTGTAGTCATACGAGCTCAGCTGTAGTCATACCTATTCAACTGTAGTCATACGTGCTAAACTGTAGTCATACGTACTCAGCTGAAGTCATACGTACTCAGCTGTAGTTATACATGCTCAGCTGTAGTCATACGTACTCAGCTGTAGTAATACGTACTCAGCTGTAGTTATACATGCTCAGCTGTTGTCATACGTACTCAGCTGTAGTTATACATACTCAGCTGTAGTTATACGTGCTCAGCTGTAGTCATACGTACTCAGCTGTAGTTATACATACTCAGCTGTAGTCATACATACTCAGCTGTAGTCATACGTACTCAGCTGTAGTTATACATGCTCAGCTGTAGTCATACGTACTCAGCTGTAGTAATACGTACTCAGCTGTAGTTATACATGCTCAGCTGTTGTCATACGTACTCAGCTGTAGTTATACATACTCAGCTGTAGTCATACGAGCTCAGCTGTAGTCATACCTATTCAACTGTAGTCATACATACTCAGCTGTAGTTATACATACTCACCTGTAGTCATACGTACTCAGCTGTAGTTATACGTGCTCAGCTGTAGTCATACGTACTCAGCTGTAGTCATACGTACTCAGCTGTAGTTATACGTGCTCAGCTGTAGTCATACGTACTCAGCTGTAGTTATACATACTCAGCTGTAGTTATACATACTCACCTGTAGTCATACGTACTCAGCTGTAGTTATACGTGCTCAGCTGTAGTCATACGTACTCAGCAGTAGTCATACGTACTCAGCTGTAGTTATAAGTGCTCAGCTGTAGTCATACGTACTCAGCTGTAGTTATACATACTCAGCTGTAGTCATACATACTCAGCTGTAGTCATACATACTCAGCTGTAGTCATACGAGCTTAGCTGTAGTCATACCTATTCAACTGTAGTCATACGTGCTCAGCTGTAGTCATACGTACTCACCTGTAGTCATACGTACTCAGCTGTAGTTATACGTGCTCAGCTGTAGTTATACGTGCTCAGCTGTAGTCATACGTACTCAGCTGTAGTCATACGTACTCAGCTGTAGTTATACGTGCTCAGCTGTAGTCATACGTACTCAGCTGTAGTCATACATACTCAGCTGTAGTTATACGTGCTCGTCATACGTACTCAGCTGTAGTTATACGCATTCAGCTGTAGTTATATGTTCACAGCTGTAGTCATACGTACTCAGCTTTAGTTGTACGTACTCAGCTGTAGTCACACATACTCAGCTGTAGTTATACGTACTCAGCTGTAGTTATACGTACTCAGCTGTAGTCATACATACTCAGCTGTAGTTATACGTACTCAGCTGTAGTTGTACGTACTCAGCTGTAGTCACACATACTCAGCTGTAGTTACACGTACTCAGCTGTAGTTATACGTACTCAGCTGTAGTCATACATACCCAGCTGTAGTCATACGTATTCAACTGTAGTCATACGTAATCAGCTGTATTTATACATGCTCAGCTGTAGTTATACGTACTCAGCTGTAGTTATACGTGCTCAGCTGTAGTCATACGTACTCGTCATACGTACTCAGCTGTAGTTATACGTGCTCGTCATACGTACTCAGCTGTAGTTATACGTGCTCGTCATACGTACTCAGCTGTAGTCATATGTACTCAGCTGTAGTTATAAGTGCTCAGCTGTAGTTATACATACTCAGCTGTAGTCATACGTGCTCAGCTGTAGTTATACATACTCAGCTGTAGTCATACGTACTCAGCTGTAGTTATACGTACTCAGCTGTAGTTATACTTACTCAGCTGTAGTTATATGTACTCAGCTGTAGTTATATGTACTCAGCTGTAGTTATACGTACTCAGCTGTAGTCATACGTACTCAGCTGTAGTCATATGTGCTCAGCTGTAGTTATACGTGCTCAGCTGTAGTGATACGTACTCAGCTGTAGTTACACGTGCTCAGCTGGTGTTATACATACTCAGCTATAGTTACACATGCTCAGCTGTAGTGATACGTACTCAGCTGTAGTTATACGTGCTCTGCTGTAGTGATACTTACTCAGCTGTAGTCATACGTGCTCAGCTGTAGTTATACGTGCTCAGCTGTAGTCATACGTACTCAGCTGTAGTCATACGTACTCAGCTGTAGTTATACATGCTCAGCTGTAGTCATACGTACTCAGCTGTAGTCATACGTACTCAGCTGTAGTTATACGTGCTCAGCTGTAGTCATACGTACTCAGCTGTAGTTATACATACTCAGCTGTAGTCATACATACTCAGCTGTAGTCATACGAGCTCAGCTGTAGTCATACGTACTCAGCTGTAGTCATACGTACTCAGCTGTAGTCATACGTACTCAGCTGTAGTCATACGTACTCAGCTGTTGTCATACGTACTCAACTGTAGTCATACGTGCTCAGCTGTAGTCATACGTACTCAGCTGTAGTCATACGTACTCAGCTGTAGTTATACATGCTCAGCTGTAGTCATACGTACTCAGCTGTAGTAATACGTACTCAGCTGTAGTTATACGTGCTCAGCTGTTGTCATGCGTACTCAGCTGTAGTTATACATACTCAGCTGTAGTCATACATACTCAGCTGTAGTCATATGAGCTCAGCTGTAGTCATACCTATTCAACTGTAGTCATACGTACTCAGCTGTAAATATACATACTCAGCTGTAGTTATACATACTCACCTGTAGTCATACGTACTCAGCTGTAGTTATACGTGCTCAGCTGTAGTCATACGTACTCAACTGTAGTCATACGTACTCAGCTGTAGTTATACGTGCTCAGCTGTAGTCATACGTACTCAGCTGTAGTTATACATACTCAGCTGTAGTTATACATACTCACCTGTAGTCATACGTACTCAGCTGTAGTTATACGTGCTCAGCTGTAGTTATACGTACTCAGCTGTAGTCATACGTACTCAGCTGTAGTTATAAGTGCTCAGCTGTAGTCATACGTACTCAGCTGTAGTCATACGTACTCAGCTGTAGTTATACGTGCTCAGCTGTAGTCATACGTACTCAGCTGTAGTCATACGTACTCAGCTGTAGTTATACATACTCAGCTGTAGTTATACATACTCACCTGTAGTCATACGTACTCAGCTGTAGTTATACGTGCTCAGCTGTAGTCATACGTACTCAGCTGTAGTCATACGTACTCAGCTGTAGTTATAAGTGCTCAGCTGTAGTCACACGTACTCAGCTGTAGTTATACATACTCAGCTGTAGTCATACGTACTCAGCTGTAGTCATACGAGCTCAGCTGTAGTCATACCTATTCAACTGTAGTCATACGTGCTAAACTGTAGTCATACGTACTCAGCTGTAGTCATACGTACTCAGCTGTAGTTATACATGCTCAGCTGTAGTCATACGTACTCAGCTGTAGTAATACGTACTCAGCTGTAGTTATACATGCTCAGCTGTTGTCATACGTACTCAGCTGTAGTTATACATACTCAGCTGTAGTTATACGTGCTCAGCTGTAGTCATACGTACTCAGCTGTAGTTATACATACTCAGCTGTAGTCATACATACTCAGCTGTAGTCATACGTACTCAGCTGTAGTTATACATGCTCAGCTGTAGTCATACGTACTAAGCTGTAGTAATACGTACTCAGCTGTAGTTATACATGCTCAGCTGTTGTCATACGTACTCAGCTGTAGTTATACATACTCAGCTGTAGTCATACGAGCTCAGCTGTAGTCATACCTATTCAACTGTAGTCATACGTACTCAGCTGTAGTTATACATACTCAGCTGTAGTTATACATACTCACCTGTAGTCATACGTACTCAGCTGTAGTTATACGTGCTCAGCTGTAGTTATACGTACTCAGCTGTAGTTATACGTGCTCAGCTGTAGTCATACGTACTCGTCATACGTACTCAGCTGTAGTTATACGTGCTCGTCATACGTACTCAGCTGTAGTTATACGTGCTCGTCATACGTACTCAGCTGTAGTCATACGTACTCAGCTGTAGTTATAAGTGCTCAGCTGTAGTTATACATACTCAGCTGTAGTCATACGTGCTCAGCTGTAGTTATACATACTCAGCTGTAGTCATACGAACTCAGCTGTAGTCATATGTGCTCAGCTGTAGTTATACGTGCTCAGCTGTAGTGATACGTACTCAGCTGTAGTTACACGTGCTCAGCTGTTGTTATACGTACTCAGCTATAGTTGCACATGCTCAGCTGTAGTGATACGTACTCAGCTGTAGTTATACGTGCTCAGCTGTAGTGATACGTACTCAGCTGTAGTCATACGTGCTCAGCTGTAGTTATACGTGCTCAGCTGTAGTCATACGTACTCAGCTGTAGTCATACGTACTCAGCTGTAGTTATACATGCTCAGCTGTAGTCATACGTACTCAGCTGTAGTCATACGTACTCAGCTGTAGTTATACGTGCTCAGCTGTAGTCATACGTACTCAGCTATAGTTATACATACTCAGCTGTAGTCATACATATTCAGCTGTAGTCATACAAGCTCAGCTGTAGTCATACGTACTCAGCTGTAGTCATACGTACTCAGCTGTAGTCATACGTACTCAGCTGTAGTCATACGTACTCAGCTGTAGTCATACGTACTCAACTGTAGTCATACGTGCTCAGCTGTAGTCATACGTACTCAGCTGTAGTGATACGTACTCAGCTGTAGTTATACATGCTCAGCTGTAGTCATACGTACTCAGCTGTAGTAATACGTACTCAGCTGTAGTTATACGTGCTCAGCTATAGTCATGCGTACTCAGCTGTAGTTATACATACTCAGCTGTAGTCATACATACTCAGCTGTAGTCATACGAGCTCAGCTGTAGTCATACCTATTCAACTGTAGTCATACGTACTCAGCTGTAAATATACATACTCAGCTGTAGTTATACATACTCACCTGTAGTCATACGTACTCAGCTGTAGTTATACGTGCTCAGCTGTAGTTATACGTGCTCAGCTGTAGTCATACGTACTCAGCTGTAGTTATACGTGCTCAGCTGTAGTCATACGTACTCAGCTGTAGTTATACATACTCAGCTGTAGTTATACATACTCACCTGTAGTCATACGTACTCAGCTGTAGTTATACGTGCTCAGCTGTAGTCATACGTACTCAGCTGTAGTCATACGTACTCAGCTGTAGTTATACGTGCTCAGCTGTAGTCATACGTACTCAGCTGTAGTTATACATACTCAGCTGTAGTTATACATACTCACCTGTAGTCATACGTACTCAGCTGTAGTTATACGTGCTCAGCTGTAGTTATACGTACTCAGCTGTAGTCATACGTACTCAGCTGTAGTTATAAGTGCTCAGCTGTAGTCATACGTACTCAGCTGTAGTCATACGTACTCAGCTGTAGTTATACGTGCTCAGCTGTAGTCATACGTACTCAGCTGTAGTTATACATACTCAGCTGTAGTTATACATACTCACCTGTAGTCATACGTACTCAGCTGTAGTTATACGTGCTCAGCTGTAGTCATACGTACTCAGCTGTAGTCATACGTACTCAGCTGTAGTTATACATACTCAGCTGTAGTCATACGTACTCAGCTGTAGTCATACGAGCTCAGCTGTAGTCATACCTATTCAACTGTAGTCATACGTGCTAAACTGTAGTCATACGTACTCAGCTGTAGTCATACGTACTCAGCTGTAGTTATACATGCTCAGCTGTAGTCATACGTACTCAGCTGTAGTAATACGTACTCAGCTGTAGTTATACATGCTCAGCTGTTGTCATACGTACTCAGCTGTAGTTATACATACTCAGCTGTAGTTATACGTGCTCAGCTGTAGTCATACGTACTCAGCTGTAGTTATACATACTCAGCTGTAGTCATACATACTCATCTGTAGTCATACGTACTCAGCTGTAGTTATACATGCTCAGCTGTAGTCATACGTACTCAGCTGTAGTAATACGTACTCAGCTGTAGTCATACGAGCTCAGCTGTAGTCATACCTATTCAACTGTAGTCATACGTACTCAGCTGTAGTTATACATACTCAGCTGTAGTTATACATACTCACCTGTAGTCATACGTACTCAGCTGTAGTTATACGTGCTCAGCTGTAGTCATACGTACTCAGCTGTAGTCATACGTACTCAGCTGTAGTTATACATGCTCAGCTGTTGTCATACGTACTCAGCTGTAGTTATACATACTCAGCTGTAGTTATACATGCTCAGCTGTAGTCATACGTACTCAGCTGTAGTAATACGTACTCAGCTGTAGTTATACATGCTCAGCTGTTGTCATACGTACTCAGCTGTAGTTATACATACTCAGCTGTAGTCATACGAGCTCAGCTGTAGTCATACCTATTCAACTGTAGTCATACGTACTCAGCTGTAGTTATACATACTCAGCTGTAGTTATACATACTCACCTGTAGTCATACGTACTCAGCTGTAGTTATACGTGCTCAGCTGTAGTCATACGTACTCAGCTGTAGTCATACGTACTCAGCTGTAGTTATACGTGCTCAGCTGTAGTCATACGTACTCAGCTGTAGTTATACATACTCAGCTGTAGTTATACATACTCACCTGTAGTCATACGTACTCAGCTGTAGTTATACGTGCTCAGCTGTAGTCATACGTACTCAGCTGTAGTCATACGTACTCAGCTGTAGTTATAAGTGCTCAGCTGTAGTCATACGTACTCAGCTGTAGTTATACATACTCAGCTGTAGTCATACATACTCAGCTGTAGTCATACATACTCAGCTGTAGTCATACGAGCTCAGCTGTAGTCATACGAGCTCAGCTGTAGTCATACCTATTCAACTGTAGTTATACGTGCTCAGCTGTAGTCATACGTACTCAGCTGTAGTTATACGTGCTCAGCTGTAGTTATACGTGCTCAGCTGTAGTCATACGTACTCAGCTGTAGTCATACGTACTCAGCTGTAGTTATACGTGCTCAGCTGTAGTCATACGTACTCAGCTGTAGTCATACGTACTCAGCTGTAGTTATACGTGCTCGTCATACGTACTCAGCTGTAGTTATACGTGCTCAGCTGTAGTTATACGTACTCAGCTGTAGTCATACGCACTCAGCTGTAGTTATACGTGCTCAGCTGTAGTCATACGTACTCAGCTGTAGTCATTCGTACTCAGCTGTAGTTATAAGTACTCAGCTGTACATATATGTACTCAGCTGTAGTCATTCGTACTCAGCTGTAGTTATACGTACTCAGCTGTAGTTATACGTACTCAGCTGTACATATATGTACTCAGCTGTAGTTATACGTACTCAGCTGTAGTTATACGTACTCAGCTGTACATATATGTACTCAGCTGTAGTTATACGTACTCAGCTGCTCTACAGCAGCACAGGACGGTGAATTGTGGAGAATTTACTGTTCTATCTTGACCTGAGTTGAGACTCTCCCGATGGTCTTCTTATTTTCTCTTTTTTAAATGGGCTAATTAGTATTAAAACAATAGTATACTACAGTAATACTCTGTATCCTGCACCATTTGAACATGTTTGTGTACAAACATTTATTTGCAGAAGGAACTCTATGCAGCTGAGCTCTCTAGTCTGTAGTTGTAGTAGTAGGACTACTGTTCCTATGAGGCTTTGCTCGCGGCACTTCCTGGTTCTGGTTGAATACATGGGTTGTGTAACTTAAGCACTCTGAGGCTCATATCTTTATTAAACAGTAGTGACACACTCTGCCTCAGAGAACCATGAAGTGCTGGAGCCACTGGCAGCTCTGTGTGATGAGAATCTGAGACTCAACCCCCTGCATGGTGTTATCTGTGTCAGTTAGAGCTGAGGCATTTACAGTTTTTCTCAGTTGCTAAAGCACAATTCCTGAAACCTTGATCCCTTTTCTCCAAAGTTTAAACACAAAACCTCTCATTCCTCTTGCAAAATCAAACTTTCACCTCAAAACTGTTTTAGCTGTGCTCAAAATCAAACACTCCTCTCAAATCATAAACAGATTACTGTAAATTACATACACCATCAAGCAGTCAGTAAACAATACACCAATAAATAGAAAGCACAAAGTTCCGGGCCATACAATTTGTTTATTGTACCATATACAGCCTGCAGTCCATGTGCTACAGTGTTCAATGACAGTGAAAAAATAGATGAAATGAAAAACTTTAAAGGACTAAACATGTCATCAATGGGCCTCTTCTTGTCTGTGGGCTGGGTCAGGCCACAGCACTTCATCGACATCACATGCAACATTTTCCCTCCTGAGGCTCAAACTAGGTTGCTCTCTAAGTCCTGCTTCCCTCGTTGCGAGCCCACGGACAACAACATGGTCTATGGTTGTTGCTCAGATTTCATTGGATATTTCCACTCTTTGCCTTCCTCTTCCTCTTCATCCTCCTCTTTCTCTTTCTTGCCCTCGTCCTCATCCCCCACCTCGCATACGCACCGCCCTCGTCCTCTCACATGAATTCTTCTATCCGTTGTCACACTTTCTCATTCCCACCTTCAACAACCTGTCTGCTCTCTGAACTTGCTTATATTGGTCGTCACATCATCTGAAACAAGTGAAATCTGTTTTGACTGATTGTGTTCAACCAATGACATTTGTGCTCTTGTTATGGGTAAATGTGCCACTTGTGTTTACCGTTACGGACGACGTGTACATTAGAGTGCAGAATGTGTTCAGAGTTCTGCTAAACCGTGTGAAATGGTTTAAGGTTTTGACAACAGGCTCAGCAGTTAGCTTAATGAGTTCAAGCAACTGACGACTTTCTTCAGTCAACGGATTTTAGTGTTTTAGCCACTGAGTAAAACAGTAAAAACAAACACACACTATGACCACAAAGACTTGTCTGAGGCGGGGATGATAAAATGAGCACACTGCCAGAAAATGCTGCACTAAAGCAATGTGATGACATCATCAAGACTTCAGTGCTGCACTCAGAGGTCTTGTTGCACATCTGCATAGGTCATCAGCGGATGGAGTGGCAAACTGTGGCTGTTGTGGCAGAAGACACAAGTGTTTACCTGCAGCCAGCTGACCCGCAAGTTTACCTGCAGCTGTTGCAGGAAGTGACCTGTCTCCGGCCCAGCCTATAGCGAGCTGCTTCTGGGAATGAGTCCAGTTTAGAGGCGGTCTGAACTCAGAGCCTTGCTGTGGATGATAAGAACAATGATTGTGTTCTTCAGCGAGGGCCCAACTGGGTTTAACTACAATAATAAGCTTCTGTGCTCTGTTAGATAACAATGTGGGCAACACCTGAGTGAAGCGAGTGCCCCCCCCCCCCCCCCCCCACACACACACACCCATGATGGGACTTTCTCCTGTAAGCAGCAGAACTTCACCTGCTGTGCTTTATAATAGAGATGTTGCCTTCAGCTAAGAGAAGCCGTCTTGAAGCCATAAATTTTAAATGACTTTCTTCTCCACTTCTTTGTGTTTTGAAGTCTGTGAGTTTTGCACCTTGGGCATTTGAAACATTACAGCAGCAGATGAAAGGCTGGCACAAACTAACACCAGGAACAGCACTTTTCAAACATAGAATAGCATTTATTTAGTCAGAAAATGTATGAATTTCCACTGTAATACAACTAAAACAAATGCTTATTTACAGAACAACATAAAGTACAGCCCCCTCAGACTGTTTGACAGGGGTTTCTCTGCTCGGCTACATGTCAGTTAGCCTGTTTTCACATTCATTACATATTTTACAGTTCAAAAGTTCATCAAAATAAAAGCACAAGTAAAAAGTTCCTGTTGAGACACAACATCACGACAAAGTGAAAACAACAACCAGTTGATGACGCGGACCATGCACTCACTGACCAGCTTCACAACCCAGTCAGCGTTTTCATGGATTCACTCAGAAACAGCAGGATGAGCCCCAGCTGACCCAGAGTCGGATCTGAGTCGGCGTTTAGGTTTGGATCAGGTCTGTGTCAGCCCCCTTCGTTGACCTGAGACCAGTTAGATCCTGACGGGTTTCGGCGTTTCCTGAGTGCATTCTGGGTTTGGACACAACATCATCATGCTGTTCTGACAGAACATCAGGAAGCTGGAGGCTAGCGGACATGGAGAAAAAACGACTTTCTTTAACAAAAACTAATTACATAAAACAACAGGAGTTTATTTTTGATTCACTAATTGTTCGCCGTAAACGCTGTGCAGGGCTCCCGGCCGGCAGACGTGCAGGCTCTGCTGAAGACTCCAGTCAAACCCAGATGTTTTTATTCATATCAGCTCTAAAATCTCAAACACAGTTGATTTGAACCAGAATAACGTCAGAATCTCAACAAATGCATTATGACCTAATACTACACCCTGGAAGGTGTGCTGTGGTACCATGCTGCTGACTGTCCTCCATGGGGAAACGTAGTCCAACTACAGATGGATGGAAATGTGGACAATCAGTGTCTCTGACTGGCTGCTGTACTCCACTAACTAACCAATCAGGGACTCTGGCTTCCATGAAGGGGCGGAGCTGGTGCTGCAGAGCAAAGCAACAACCACATGTGAGCGGCAGGACCCAACATGTCTGCCACAGCTTCTCCAGCTTCCATCAGCACTGAACAGGCACAAACACACTGACTTTTGGGTTTTCTCCAGTTCCGGAGACAGTTCCGCTCACACACACACACACACACACACACACACACACACACACACGCGCGCGCACACACACACACACACGCGCACACACACACACACACACACACACTGCTGCTGGGTGTTATTATTACTCAAAGACCTGTGCAGCATTTCAGCTGAAGGACCTCGGTCTTAATAGAATCATCTGGTAGATTTGAAGAGACCCTTCCGACCACCGCTCCACGTGCGCCATGTAATCAGAACATGAAGGGGTTTGCGGCCACTCCGAATCATGAGTCTGTAAACTCTTTTTCGCTGACCTGAGGCTGTTCAGGAAGCTACCTAAAGTGAGATGCTTTAACACACCTGAAAATGGATGGGTCACAAACCCCCCACCCCCCTCAGCAGTATCACGAATGTAAACTAGATCTATTAAACCTAAAATGTTCTCATGAACCAGGCTGTAAACATGTTTAATTCTGCTCTGAAGGGGACATTTTTAACATGGGAGTCAATGGGAACCTGCTCCTTTCTGGGTCCAGACCGTGCTGCAGCAGTCAGACAGAGCTGCTCTATGAATGTTATTGACCTCAGCGGAGAACCCTTCAGACCTGCCCACCATGAAGCTGTGGCTCAAACCCAGACGAGACACAAGAAAGGCTAAATCAGTTTGAGTCTGCTTGGGCAGCAGCAGCTCAACAGGTAGAGCGGGTTGTCCAGTAATTGGAAGGTTGCAGGTTGGATCCCGGCTCCGGACAGAGAATTCTGCTGTTGTGTCCTTGGGCAAGACACTTAACCCACGTTGCCTGCTGGTGATGGTCGAAGGGACCGGTGGCGCCCGTGCTCGGCAGCTTCGCCTCTGTCAGTGCGCCCCAGAGCAGCTGTGGCTACATCGTAGCTCATTACCATCAGTGTGTGAATGTGTGTGTGAATGGGTGAATGATACACTGTAGTGTAAAGCGCTTTGGAGTCCTGACTCTGTGAGGTGCATCATTTACTTGGAACCAAACTCAATTTTTGGATCGTTATGAAAAGAGGTCGCACGACCCACGTCTACATCGCATCGAGCCTGCTGGCCCAACCCTGATTAAACCTAGAAGAGACTCACTAAAGCAGGAACACAGCAGGAACTTTCAGCTGATTCTTCTGGCGCACCTGATTACCATAACGGCTCTAAAGATAATCTTATCAGACTTTCTTACCTTGTGTGGAGTGTTAGGAGCACTCTGCTCAGAACATGGGTGATATTCAGCATGTTGGATTATCTCAAGGACAAAGTGGCCTGTTGACCACTCAGAAAGCGAGGTTTTGGAAGCACACTGCTTGCTCCCGCACTGCTATTTTGAAGTCACGATTGATCTCACACCACGGGTGTGGTGTTTAGAAAATCATCCAATCATTTAAAAATCCTGCCGTGCGTGAGGCTGTTAGCTGTTATTATCAGCTGTTATTATCATCGGGATTAGGGTCAGGCACTCTGAGCTTCAGTCCTGATAGTTTTTCTAGACAATCTCAGGTCTCAAGACACAAATACAGTTTTACAAAGCAGATCTGTTTAAATCAGATGTTCCACGTGTGTGATGTCTGCACCATGACGGAGCCGTTAGTGTGGATGGTTTTGTGGGCTGGAGCTCATGCAGGCCAGAACAAACAAACAAACAAACAAAAAAGCCCATTTGGTTACGGTGAACAATAATGTGAAATAAAGCACAACTTGACCCTGTGCAGGGTTGTGTGTATGAGGGTAGTGTGATGTAACCCAGCTGGTACATCAACACTAGACTAGGTCTAAGAAAATCAGGCCAGTGGCTGAAAACTCATTAAACTTAAAGGTATTCACCAGACTCTGCACGAAAATTGTAGAAATGAAGTTTAACAACACTTTACCATATATGAGAAAATGAGCTGGGTTCTGTTTTTCATTTCGTGAAGCAATTTAGTCATAAATCATTATAGAAAAATCCAAATTCTCTCCTCTAAACAGCTGTGTTGGGCATACGTCACTCAAGAGTCAATTGGGAAAGCCATGAGGCGACTTTTATCATGAATTGGCGCTATATATAAAAAAATACATTGGAGGAGGCATAGCTGTTGGTGCTGCTAGATGACGCTCTCAAAGGTTATGGAAAATTATGTTTACAGCTGCAGAAAAAAGTCTGAGCCATATGTCGGAGTCCTGCAAGCATAGTAACGTGGCGACGTTAAAGTCATACATGTTCGTGAGAAGAAGGATCCTCTGGAGGTTTCTTCCTGTTAAAAGGGAGTTTTTCTCTCCACTGTCACTTTATGCTTGCTTAGTATGAGGATTGCTGTAAAGTCACTGACACTAGTCAGTGACTTGATGCAATTTGCTGGGTTCCTTATACAGGAAACATTATTTCTGATTGGCTGAATGAACTGACCTGAATTGGAATGTTTATTATGTGAAGTGCCTTGAGACGACTCTTGTCGTGATTTGGCGCTTTATAAATAAACTTGAATTGAAGAAACCCAGAAACAACGCTAGCTTGCTTCAGCTCTGCGGTGGCCATTAGCACAGCTGATGCACAGACTGCAGGGGCTGGTCAGGACGAGTCACTCAGAGGTTTATGCTCAAATTATAATCTACATACTGCAACTATAAATCCATCTGGACTCGTGCCAAGTTCCGTTAGCATGACAGCAGCTGCACGGCTAACCATGTTAGCATCGGTAAGGAAAAAATACGAGATTGGGGAAAGCTACAACACACACAGAGGTTGGATCGGAAAGATGAGCCACATATTTTAACAAACGATCCTCCTGAGACCGGTAGAACCTCCGAGCCTTTCTGGATTACTGCCAAGTTTAAGGAGAAAAGCTGAAGCACCGCCCAGTCAGGGGAAGTTATTCTGGTGAGCTATGGACTCATTTTTTTACAGAGTTAAATCAGTATAGACACACAGCTGTAAAACTAGCAGCACCTCGTTTTTACTGTAGGTTACTGAATTATACTGGCACGGCCTGATGAGGCTAGCAGAGCTAGCTGCTATGTTAACCCATCTACCAGCACAGAGATAAAACACAATAAAGGTAAATAAACGCTCCGATGGTTCTGACGACGTTCGCTATTCTTCCACCTCGGCTTTGTCATCAGCGTCCATGTTGATCTGCATGTTGTCTGAGCCTTGAATGTGTCCAGCTGTGCGTTCACCTCGTAGGCTAACCGAGTCAGACAGGCCGGGTGATCTGGCCGCACGCCTCTGGCTCGCCGATATCCCTTCTCCTCGCGGAGAAACAAATCTGACTGACTAGCAGAGGTTTCAGAAGCTCCGTCGGACTGATGAAACGTTCTTCTCTGTGATGCTAATGCAGATAAACCAGAGTTGGCTGTTAGAGCAGAGCTCCTCCTGAGATGTCATCTCAACTGGAAACAGTTTTGTGTTTTGCTGGGCTACTCAAAAACACCAGATTTTCTTAAAAGTCCAGCTGTGACGACCCAAAAACCCAGTTGCATCTGAGGTTTTAATAGCTTTTTACACACGAAAGGAAATGTGCCTCTGGCCGTTATCTTTAATGCTTTCTACCATTTGTTGCTGTGCTGAGAGACTTTCTCCTGAAGTTATGCGAATCGCCTGTTTTATTAAACAAACTGTGTTAATGCAGGCATCAGAAGCAGAGATGTTGAATAAAGATGGGTCTGATGCTTTTACCTGTTCACACTCACATTCAGAGTCCTGCTGATACAGGATGAGGAGGAGAAGCAGCTGTGGATGACTCAAACACCCACGAATCACACATAAGAGACGCTGCTTTAATGTGACACTAAGCTAAAATGGACCAGGCGCAACAGCACTGTCCTCTCCAGCTGAAGATGCATGTCCAGAGACCAGGTGAGGAACTGATTTAGGGTCAGCGTTCAGACGGCCTGCAGCTACTCTCTCCTGGATCTGTTACTTAGCGCCCACCATGAAACGTTGCAGCTTTATGTAACTGTTGTGTTTGTCAGGAGTGACAGCTGGGCCTCTTCACATGAATAAATCTGCTCATCCTTGGAAAAAGTTTGGATCCTCCTGATGTGGAACAAAAACAACACTGGAGACTTCCTCTTCTGTAACATTTACACCGGTGAAAAATCCAGTTAGGGACATCGAATTAAAAGAAAGACGAAAACAAAAAGCACAAAATCTGCCTTCATCATAAGCTTTAGATATCATCACAAACCCTGGAACAAACAACAAGAAAAATAACAAGCAACATCACGAGTTACAAACGTAGTGAAAGAATGTCTGAAACTGTCAGAATTAGTTATGAATCAATCAGCATTCAATAAGGAGACAAGGGTTCACTCTGGTTCTGGTCCAGATGAGCGTGTGAGGAAAAGCAGCTGGTTTCCACGGTTACACAAGACGTTTAAAGGAAGAGGGAAGTTCTTCTTTTCTGCAGAAAACATTCGGACATCTTTACCTCGACTCAGTTCAGTGGCAACGATGTCTGTCTTTATGACCTTATGTTGGGCTGGTTGTTTGGCTCCAACAACAAACAATCATCTCAGAGCAATAAACAACAACAAACACAATTTACAGACATTTAGGCTGCCCAGTTCATTCAGCCCAGTTCAGACCTGGTAACTACAGCGTGTCTGACAGGGAAGGTTCCCGATCTTCCCACCCTAACAATCTTTGTTGCTGTTTTAAATGGTTCCCAGTGGTCTTTAAACCATGATGATGCTGTTTTTAGCTGAAATTACTAAACCTGTGCCCTTTTCTAGTACTTAACTTCTACATAATGGCAGTAGCTCATGAAAAATTCACCTCTGGGTTGTGGGCGGAGCTTTTGGCACAGACGACAGGGACACGCTAGTAAGGCACCCGACTTACGCCTAATTTATACTTCTCCATCTGCGTCGGGACGGACGCACGCGACACCATTATCTGTCCTTTGAGGGCTCTACGACAGACTCGCGAGGACAGACGGAGTCTAGCTCTCATTTCTAAACATCCATCCAACAAGACGAATAACGCAAGCTTGTGATTGGTCAGGACGCCGCTGTCGTCGACAGCGCCGCCATTACACCCTCAAACACATAAAGAGAGGCGAGGATAACTAGCGGCGGACACGGAGAAGCTTGAAGAATACGAACGTTTTATTCCCCCGTGGCTGGAGGAGTGAAAAGACACACAGCATTTTATTCGTGGACGTAAATGACAGGAAGCGTGGGTTTAGAGTTGACGAGTGCATGAAGAGTTGGAGGAGGTGCACATGGTTCACGTCATTTGAGTTAATACTGTGATTGGCTGAAGACAAAATATGGTAGCCAGTGCCAGCCAGGCACTACCTTGCACGTCGTCCAATCAGCACAGTCTACTCCACCAGAAAGCCCTCCCTCCGTCAGTCGGTTTCTGCTGCAGAGAGTCCAGATGTGTAGACTGGACACGGGGCGGGGCTGCTGCCAGGTTACAAACACACTTCCTGATGATGAAAGTTCCAAAATAAAAGTTGAACTGATGTCGTTTCTGGTTGTGAATTTCAGGTCTTTCTGTGCATCTCTTTGGTTGTTGTATAGTTTTTATTTGGGCGTCTTTTTACTGTATTACTGTAAAAAAAAAAGTCCTGATTGACATCTTAGTCAAAATCAGGCCCCAGGCTGGATTTGAAGCCAGACCCCCTGCATCTAAGTGGCTTACCAGCTGAGTTATGTATTTGACATTTGAATTTGTATTTCACGTCTTTCACAGCCTTGATCAAGACGTGCAACGGACGTCGGTGAACATCTACTTCCTAAAACTTGGCGATTTAAATTAATTACTGCAGATTTAACCATGCAAGGATTAGGTGCAGCTTTATCACACTGATTTCATAGAGGGGCATGAAGGGCTATAAATGCACGCGCTATGGGCATCACCTAGTGGACGTCCACTTTCAACTAATACGTGGTTTTAATGTCCCTGAGAGCAAGGAAATTAATCCAATTGTGTCAAACTGAAAAGGATTTTGATGAAGTGTGAACGCTAATTTCACCATCTCTCATATCCAGTGTTGGGAGTAACGCCGTTGAAAATAACGGCGTTACTAATGGCATTCTTTTTTGGGTAACGGAATAATCTAGTTAATTACTTTTCCCACTGTTGCAATGCCGTTACCGTTACTGGGGACGGGAGGTTGTGCGTTACTATGTGCTTGTCGAACGTTGAGCAACAGTGTGAGGCTTTCTGACCGCCACACTTCAGCTGCAGCCAGAGAGAGAGAGGTGTCGGTAACGCACTTACAAACACGATGATGATTGGCCGGGTGGGCGGAGACCCTCACTGTCTCAGTTGCTGCATTCTGTAGACACAACAGAGCAGTGATGGGAATAACGCCGTTTAAAATAACCGCATTACTAAAAAAAATATTTCTTTCAGTAACGAGCAAACTAATTAATTACTGTCTTCTTTTATCAAAACGATCATTTCTGTTACTGAAAAGGAAATGCGTGCGCTAAGCAGCGCGGTGTGTTGAAGCTGTCATCAGCTGTTCAGGAGCTAAAGAGGCAGATGTTTTCATCCAAGCGCATCACGGCCCGTGAAGAACGAGGAAGACGTGAATAGTCTACGGCTGCAGGTGTGGATCTGCAGCCGTGCCCTTCTCAGCGTGACAGCGGGACGTCCCGAAGGTCCGCTCACCTGTTCACCGCTCAGACGTCCTGATCTTCTACCTTCCTAGATCGTCCAGCTGTAACCTGTTCCTGATCATGTCTTTAGTCCCGCTGTAACACTGATGCATCAGTCTCAGACGTCATGGAGCTCAGGTGTTATTAGAACTACCTGTGTGTGTTTACCACCCAGCTTCAGCTCTTCTGTGGTTGGGTCTGACCCAAGTTAGTAAATGTAAGTCCTCCATCAGGCTCGTGCCTCTTCTAGTGTCATTTTAAAGGATTTTAAGCTGGAAAAATTAGAATACTGTGCAAAATTACATTGATTTCTGTAATTTAACTAGACTGAGAGACCATTTAAAGGCTCGGAAACCTTTACAGGTGTTTCTATTTGCAATTATACATTTTAGCTGATTGGGGTCTTGTTAAATATCACACAGTGACCTTTTAATAATCTAGATAAGTGTAATGCTCCTGTTAGTAGTTCCTCCTGTTAAGTGCTTATTTATTTAAATTATTCAGGTTTATAAAAAACATTTGGACATACATTTTATTATGTTCCAGTCATTAATCATTTATATTTCACTATTGTAGTAATTCTTGCATGCTTTAATGAAAAAAGTAACTAAGTAGTTATTTTTCTTGGTAATTAGTTACTTTTATAATCTTGTAACTCAGTTAGTAACTGAGTAACTTTTTTGACAAAGTGATCAGTAACTATAACTAATTACTTTTTTAAAGTAACGTTCCCAACACTGCTCATATCTTAATATTACAGCCCCCTTCAGCACATGGGTGTTGATCCTCCATCTTCTTCTCTACTCCTCAGCCTGAGGGAGCAGAGCGGAGTGGAGTCGGTGCTCCACCCAGTGGCTTTGTGACGTCACAAAGGCCGTCAGTTTTAGGCTGAAATCTTTCATCTGCTACTGATTCACAGCAATATGAATGCACAAACCCTCAGAAATGAAATGTTGGGCTCACATTTCTTTAGATACGTCCTGTAGCATAAGAAACATGTCTCAATAACATGATAAAAACAGAACAAACAGGATTTTCATTGGAGGAAGTGCGCATTAAAGGGACTTTATGGAGTTTTGAATTTTTATGCTCGCGATTGCCCCCTCAGGCCAAAAGCGTAACGGCAGCTTCAATAGTAGGCTCGTGCATGAGGCGCACATGCTGTACGTGCACACTCCTTAACGAAAATAACAGCTGAGACAGTCCCTTGTGTGTGTGTGTGTGTGTGTGTGTGTGTGTGTGTGTGTGTGTGTGTGTGGCCCGGAGGACAGAGGACAGGAGAACGCACAGCTAATTAATTAAATAATTTGGTTCTGTACCTTTCTCTTCAGCACAGCCGACAAAGTGAAAGGTTGAACCCACATCTTTTTTATCTGTGAATTCAATACCGTTCAGCGAGTCTCAAATAAAAATTTGGGCGTCTTACTGTAAAAAAAAAAAAAACCATTAATGTAAAAAAGAAACTCTAAATAAACTATGTTGACTACATAATCGAACCCAGGTCTCCTGCACAAGAGTCCAACATCTTACTAGTGAGCTAAAGCGCCAGTAACAGTTGACTAATCTGTAATATTTATATCGTTGATGACAGCTGAAACAACGTTCAAAGAACGGTTCAGAGCGAAAATGGCTATTTTGTTGCTAATTTGCAGGAAATATCTAGAAGACAGTTCTACAGAAAGTAGCTAAGGGTCCTCAGAAATGTCGCTAGCTTTGTCACTAAGTGTTAGGAACAGCGACAAAGACTAAAGCTACGGATAGCAAATGCTACGGGCTATGCCTGAGCGTGAACGTGCATGAAGCAGCCTGCTCGACCCGAGCAGCTCTCTTTTTCTGTGATTTTACAGAAAAACAGGCAATCACAGTAAAAATGCCAGGGCTCATTCTACAGGACCAGGGCATTGCAGGAGAATGTATGAAGAAGACATTTATTATTTCTACACATGTTTTTGCTGTCAAACTTCCATAATGCCCCTTTAAGGCTTCAAGTGCGTGGTAATAATTGCCAAATTGAGACAGGGAGCTTTGCATCATCGACCCTAAGCCATGCCAGGATGCTGGTCGCTGCGCTACTTCAAAAAAATCCTTTCAGAACAACTTTCAAACAAATGAACATCTAGATCTGTTGCTGCTTTGTGTAAAACACTCAGAGCATGAACTAATCGTCCTAAAATCAAATGCTTTCATTTGAAAATACTTCTTTTCAAAATAGGCACTTGAGCCTTTTCCTGTGCAGCAATGGCTTGTGGGTAATACAGACTTGGGTGGAGTGTGGATCAAGGGTGCAAAGGGGCGTGATCAATTTCCGCACTAGAGAATTGGGACACCCTACGCACTCACACACCTGGCCGGGACCGCGCAACTGAAGGGCGGAAGTGCGAGTATTGGGATTGGGCCAGTAAAACGGAGCTTACTGATCAACCATGTCAACAAGCAAGTATGTCTCCGTCCATATTCTGTCACGTGAGCGCAGGCTGAAAAAGAAAATCACGGAGGTAAATTTTGTTTTTCTTTAAACGACTCAACTGTAGCTCTTTTTTTCAAATGTGTCTGTAGCTGCTGCTTCTGTCCACCACAAAGTTTAAATCTGTTCTAATGAATCTGAGAAGTTGATGAGGTGACAGTGGGTCTCAAACCCAGACCAGAGGAGAACCGGTGGCAAAAGGTTAAACACAAGGTGATCTGCATTGGCTTGGGCGGGTCTGACCAAATCCCATCAAACAGAAGTCGCTTCTGGTTTTATCAGACTCGTTCACCAAACAGCTGAACAAACATCCAGTATGATGCTGATTCCAGATGTTTGCATTCCAGCGGTTGTGGTCTACGGGGAACATGAACGCATCATTAACGCTCTCTCAGCATGAGTTAAGCTGCTAGATCACAGCAGCAGGACGATGTCGCTGACGGAGCGTCTCTGTTTTATTCTAAAATGTGTGGAAAAGCAGAAAAACGTGGAAGCGCTAAACGTCTGCAGCCATGAAAGGACCGCATCGTGGACATGGTTTATTCTTCTGTCCAAACACAATTTTTGTCCCCTGCACTTTTTACCGTCCAAAAACAAATGACACTCTATACGCTCATCTATTGGCTCTGCTGAGATGTGCTAACGTGACTGGCTCATGCCGGTTGTGTCCCCCCCACCCCCACACACTTCTAAAGTCAAAACTACGTCCATGGACTGCATCCAATCTGAGTTTTAATCACAAATCTGTTAGAATCAACCATGAAAATGTGGGAACTAAGTCAGAATCATGCAACGTGAGTCATCCATCAGATCTCCAGAGCCTCCGTCTGTTCGGGTCTCCCTTAGCAGATCCTTCCTCAGCTGTTCAGCGAGGAATGGAGAATACCCACCTCCAACACGTATGTTGTCTAGGCCCACTCCACACAAACCCACCACCACCAGAGTGACCAGTCACTAGAGGACCAACCTAGGAACAGCGGGCTGAAGAGGCTCAGCTGTTCTCTGGCTCAGCTAATCAGCCACTAAAGCGCTTCTTGGTAATAGTCTAAAAGCTGCCTTAGGACACCTGGAACCACTGAAAGGTGGAATGCGGAGCACGAATACCAAAGCAACATCTAGTGTGTGGAGGTTGTAGTTGCAACAATAGGACAGGGTTTCCAGCCGGCGGGATACCAGGTTCACTGTCGATACGCGTCATGTTATGTTTGGGTCCAAGTGCTGTAGGCTTCACCTAAACTCACTCTGGCTTTACATTTTTGATGGCTGCTCTTTCTCTGAGAAGGATAACAACATCTTCTGGGCTCAGAGCCAGATGCTTGACATCCCGAGTCTGCCATTTTCTACAGAGCCAACCTCGCTGCCTGGCAATTCACAATGGTGCCCTCTACTGGCTGGTAGATGTAAACACAAACCCAGTGTTGTGCCCGCCAAAATGATTTTTTAATGAAAATCTAGCTGTTAAAGGAAGTACTGTAGCAAAGCTGGGTGTTTCTTATTGCTGGGTTCAGTTCCAGTGTGTGTGTGTGTGTGTGTGTGTGTGTGTGTGTGTGTGTGTGTGTGTC